>NW_024080634.1:528614-669030 GCF_003009895.1 Hyaena hyaena
CCATAGAACACACACTCTGCTTTTCTAACACCCTCTTTCTGGTCACAACACTCCTGAACTATTGAAAACATTTTCTATCTTTATTGCATTATTTCTAGTACCTTTCCATTCAGATCTCTGAACACAGATCCATAAGGCAGAAAAAAAAAATCTCTTATTCTGTGCACCCCTATTCCACCATGAAGTAGAGTGTCTGGCACATAATTTGAAGTCAGTCAATATTTCCCCAATTAAAAAATAATACCTTAAAACAGAAAAATGGCAAATGTTAGTGTGCCATTTAGAAGACAAAATATTTCAGTCTATGATCTCAATATTCTCATTCCATTCAACCTGAGTCCCAAATAGTCTTGGACTAAGAGAGTCTCAAATTTCACACTTTAAAGATATTTGTCTGTTTATGGACACATTTTCCACAAATTATCTTCCATGCCTTATAAATAATCAACCCTTTACTGGATATGTAAATTATGATGCACGTGCCTAATTGATGATATTCTTCCCTCTTTCAGAAAGCCTTCAAAGACAAGGAACATTATGAAACAATGAGTAGATTTTCAACAAACTGTAATTATTAGAATTCTCTTCCTCGGTTTGTAGTGTGTACCCATCTTAGACTACCCAGAGCATATTCAGTCATCAGATCAGACTTAGAATATTCCATTTGTGAAAGCTCCAACCCTTGAGAGAAATTGTAATTCTTCATCAGTAGGACACTTAATATTCTGGGCATAGCCTCAGTCCAGGGCTGATCTTGATGGAAGGACCATGTTCCTTAAAATTGGACATATTTCAGAGTCTCCAAACTCCAGGTACCTCACACTCAGACTTTGTGCATTGATCCTTGTCATGGAGATCAGTCAGTGAGTCACTTTTCACTGGTAGTTGAATTTGAATTTGAGTCTGAAATACATTTTCTATTGTAAGATCTGAATGTTAGAACTCTGGAATGGCACATGAGGGAAGGACACTCAAATCACACCCCAACAAATCAGTAGGTTCTCAAACTCAGAAAGAGTTGGGCTTTTCATCCTGTTCTTAAATCTGTGTCAAGTAAGGCACTAAATGATATCATTAAAGCACTAGTCCTTCCTCTTTTCAACTGAAAAGTATGGCAGCACTGATCATACCCAAAACTTAATGAATTTCTCTTCCCCCTTTTTACTTAATACTGTTCTTTCTAGTCATTCTAGCAACTTAGATCAGTTCATGTAACACAAAACATCAAAATAACTCCCTGAAATATCCAATATTTCACCTTCATTGTCTTCCCCAGGAAGCAGTTTTATTCCCCCCATGCCAATTATCTGTCTAAATTTATCTTCATTAACTCACAAAATATATATTAACACCTACTAGTTTGTAAACACTCTGATGGTAAGAAATTATTCTAAAATTTTGCTCCGGTTTCTTCAGTATGTAGGACAGTTCTCTTTCAAAAACGTTCAAAACTATTTGTCAATTAAGTGACTTAAATCAATTTCTTCAAACTCAATTTATGCCAAAAAATATATTAGCAAATCCATCCAATTCAGATGATATGATACCACATTTTTCTTCTAACTTATTCTTATTCTTATACTTCAGCTGAGGCAGCTTTCAATTTCTCATTAATACCAGAAATTCTCTCTTCTATCTTATTCGTTCTTTAAGTGCTCAGGCCTCAGCCACTTTCCCTTGGCATATGCCACAACCTCCCCAAAAGGTGACATCCCTCTTCATCTTTCCTTCCACGTCCATTCTACCTACAGTGTGAGTTCCAGGGCACAGTAGAGATATGAGAATTAGGTGATAAGACATTATATCCGATGCATGTAAGAAAAGAAATGCTTGTATTATATCAAGAAAGAGACCCAGGTACATGAGACATATTGTCAGCCCAATTTTCAAGAGATGTTGTAACACCTCAAGAAAGGAGTCATTCACAAGCAAGAACACAGATTTTTTAAAAGTAATTAAACATTTTTATTGAGAATAAGGAGTTTTCCAAATGTGAGATGTTAGGATCCCTGCCAAAGTCACAACACAGAATCCAGATTAAAGGGGTAAACGCCAACACTTTATGGAAAAGTATCAGATGATACCCCATAGCCTCAAGCCACATGATGCCATCCTACAAATGTTCACCTGAGGTCAAATATTCTATGAAGCATGCAATGTTTTAGATATAGAAATCTTGGTGTATAGATCCTTAGAAGAGCCCTCTCTTAAGGTGTGTCATTTCAGAAGCAAATTGGGCTTAGACAGTGATGTTCTAGCAGCAAGAAGAATAACATCTATAGCAAAATGGCCGGTAGCCACAGCAGCCATATCCGGTGCCAGAGCCACAGCCATATCCAGTGCCATAGCCACAGCAGGAACCGTATCCACAGCCATATCGGGAGCCATATCCACAGCCATATCCAGCACCATAGCCACAGCCATAGCCTGTTCCATAACCACAGCCATAGCCTGTTCCATAACCACAGCCATAGTAGGGGCCACAGCCACAGCCATAGCCATATCCGCAGCCATAGCCACAGGAGTTGCCGTAGTTGCAACACATGTTGTCAAGAGACGAGAATTCACGTGGAATGTGAGAGGATGTGGTGAACTGTGTGTCTTCTACTTGCCTTGGACCTTTATATACTGTCAGTAATTGACAGAGCATATCATTCATCCCCTGACTGACTTACCCGACAAATATGTAAGCAGCTCTGGTATGCCAATCACTGTCAACAACCAATAAATGTCTCATGAAAATGGGAATTCATTCTATTGGAGTCTCCAGTTTTATTTAAAGAATGGCATTTTAATTCACTTTGCCAAAAAAATTTCTCAGTAGTATCATGTACTCTAAGTAAACCTAAAATCCATGTTCACAATCTTAAATCATTTAATAAGATGGATGCAGGGATTTTAGGAAAGTTTTGTCCTTCTTGATCTCTCTACACTCCTAAAATGTATACCTCTGCCCATAAGGTAATAAATACTTCAGTTCCTTTCTGGAATCATTGCAACATCCTGCCTGGCCTCTGGCATCCAGAGACCTACTGCACATACCTACTGGCTCCATGTGGTAGAAGCTAAGAATGATGCCCATTTCAGGGCACAGAAAAGCCCTCAACAACATTGAAACACCTCATGTCAAATGTCAATAGTGCTGAGATCTAGAAACCTTGTTTTGTCACCTTGCATCTATAAATTAACCTCTCTCTTGACTTTTGTCTAAGTCCAAATATTCCCTCTCTTCTCAACTAAACTAAACATCCAACCTCTCCATCTCCAGACATACAGTGGGGGGGGGGGGGGGCCGTATTTATTATTTGTTTGTTTGTTTGTGATGTTTTTCTTATCTTCATTGTCTAGGTCACTATATTCAGATTCAGGCAGATCCCAAAATTTAAATTACTTTTCACTGTAACAGCTGTGAAATCCTAGCTGGAAAGAAGTACAAATTCAAGTATCATTTCTTCTACTCCACACTCAAATTTCAACACCAAGAAATGAGTATTATCTAGTCCTTTAATGAATGCCTTCCACAGGGATTTTAATAAAGCTGCTGATTTCTTTTTGTGAGTACTTTCATTATTAGAAATTTTTCCTTCAGTAGAGAATACTTCCTACTATTTTTTCTAATATTGGTCATAAGTTATTTGTTCATTCCGCTATGTTTCATCCCTAACAAAAAGCTTAAAACATATATATGGCCTTACAAATGTCCTTTACCTTTAATTTTTCTACTTTTCCATCATTCCTGAAATTCAAAACCATAAATTTTAATGCACAAGTTCCCTAGAATAAACATGATACTTTTTAAACACTCACTCTCTGGTCACAATACCCATAAACTATTGAAAAGCACTTCTTATCTTTATTGCATTATTTCTATACTCTTCCATTCAGATCTTAGGATAATGATGTGTAATGGCAGAAAAAAATCTCTTATTCTGTGCATCCTTGAATCATCCATAAGTTTTAAGCATGGTGCCTGGCAAATAACTCCAATTCCATCAATATTTCTGCCAATAACAAACAGACTCATTAAAACAAAAACATGCTCAAACTTTAGTGTCACTTAGAATCTATAAGAATGTGGATATATGTCATAATGTTCTCAATTCATTCAAGCTGAAAGTCCCAAGTGGTCATTGCTAAGAGAGTCACAAATTTCACCTTTTGAAGAGATGTGTTCGTCTTCAAAGTCATTTCTCCAGATATACAAATCACCTCTACTATAAATAGAACCCTCTACTATAAATAGAAATGATGATACACATGCCTAATTAATACTATTCTGCCCTCTTTTAGAGAGTCTTCAATGCAAAGGAACATAATGAAATCGTAAGTTAGATGCTCAACAAATTGTAATCATTGGAATTGACTTCCCTGTTTATAGAATTTTCTCACCTCTGATTTACCCAGAGCACAGTCAGTCCCCAGAAATGACTTACAGATGTTCCTTCTGTAAGAATTGTGGACTCTTGAAGGAACACCTCTTTCCTCATTGGTAAGACACATATCTTGGACATAGCCTCATTCCAGGGCTGACCTTGATGGCAAAGCCATGTTCCTTGGAAGTGGCCATGTTGTGGAGTCTTCCAGACTTCAGGAATCTCAGACTAGGACTCTTTGCAATGACCCTTGTCATGGAGACGAGACAGTGAGTCTTTTATTCTGCTAATTGAAATTGTGTCTGAAAAGACATTTTTTGTTGTAGGATCTAAATGTTAGAGGTCTGGAAAGGCATAGGAGAGAAAGACATGGACATCAGAATCCAACAAAGTAGTAAGCCCTCAAGCTCAGAAAGTCCATCTGGAACTATTAATCTCATTCTATCTCTGCCCGCCAACAAACAGAGCCCATTTAAGACACTAGCCATTGCTCTTTTGCACTAAAAATCATGACACCACTGATCATACCCAAAACTTAATGGATTTCTCACCCCCTTTACACTTACAACTGTCTTTTCTAGTATTTCTTGAAACTCACATCAGCTCATTTGACACAAATGTCAAAATACCTCCTTGAACAAACTCTCCAATACTTCAACTTACACTCTCTTCCCAAGGATGCTATTTTATTTCCTCCAAAGGAATTATCTCTCTAAATCTATCTGAATTAATTCTTATATTTTTATTATCACCTATTAGAATGTAAACACTCTGGTAGCAAGAAATTCACCTATAACTTTCCTACTATGTCTTCAGTGTGTAAATTCATTCCCTTTCAAAAACATTCAAAATTATTTGTCAATAAATTGACTTAAATCATTTTCTTCAAACTCAATATATGCCATCAAATATATTTGCACTTTCCTTATAATGCAGATGATTGATAACGCATTTTTATTTTACTTTGCTTTTCCTTAGTTCTTTGTATCTCAGCTGAGGCAGCTTTTAATTTCTCTTTAATCCCAGAAACTCTCTCTGCCATTCCATTCATCCTTGAAGCACTCAGGCCACACCTCCTCTCCCTTGGGCTTGTGTCACAACCTCCTGAAGATGTGTCCTAACTCCCCTTTACCCCTAAGACTCCGTTCTTCATACAGTGTGATTTCCAGGACAATGATTTCTTACATTGTGTGATTTGTGTTGTGGTGTTAGGGATACGAGAAATAGGTGGAGAAGGCATTATCTCTGATGCACATAAGAGAAGAAATGCATGTATTATGTCAAGAATAGCCCTCAGCTTCATGAAATATATTGTCAGTCCAATTTTCAAGAGAGGTCATAACACTTCAAAAAGAAGTAATTCACCAACAAGAACACAGAGAGGTGTGAGATGCAAAGAACCATTTTTATTGAGAATAAGGGATTTGCTAAATGCAGGATTTGCCACAGTCACATAACAGACTCCAGATTAGGGGAGTAAAGATTAACATTTGGAAAATAGTCAGATAGTACTTCACAGCCTCAAACCAGAAGATGTCATCCTACAAATGTTTACCTGAGGTCAAAACTTCTGTGAAGTATACAATTACTTGGAAATATAAATCTTGGGAACAGATCCTTGAATCAGCCATCTCTTAAGTCTTGTCATTTCAGAAGCAAGTGGGCTTAGACAGTGATGTTCTAGCAGCAAGAAGAATAACATCTTCTATAGCAAAATGGCCTGTAGCCACAGCAGCCAGAGCCATAGCCATAGCCACAGCCATATCCGGTGCCATAGCCACAACCATATCTGGTTCCATAGCCACAGCAGGAGCCGTATCCACAGCCATATCCAGTGCCACAGCCACAGCCGTAGCCTGTTCCACAACCACAGCCATAATAGGGACCACATCCACAGCCATAGCCATATCCGCAGCCATAGCCACAGGAGTTGCCGTAGTTGCAACACATGTTGTCAAGAGAGGAGAATTCACGTGGGTTGTGAGAGGATGTGGTGAACTGTGCGTCTTCTACTTGCCTTGGACCTTTATATACTGTCAGTAATTGACAGAGCATACCATTCACCCCCTGACTTACCCAACAAATATGTAAGCAGCTGTGTTGTGGCCATTACTGTCAACAATCAATAATGTCATGGGAAATGTGAGCACATTATTAGGGAGATTCCAGTTTTATTTAAAGAACAGCATTTTAATTCATTCTGTTAAAAACATGTTTCAGGAGAATCATGTGCTCTACGTAAAACTGAAATCATGTTTACAACATCCTGTCTTTTAATATACCTTGTATAAGAAACCTGATGGGAATTTAGGAAAGTTTTGTCCTTTATGATCTCTCCACACTCCTAAAACATCTACCTCTGCCCATAAGGAAAGAAATACTTCAGCTCATTTCTGGAATCATTGCAATATCTTGCCAGGCTTCTGACATCCAGAGACCTACTCTAGATACCTACTGGATCCTTGTGGGAGAAACGAAGGCAGATTCTAATCAAGCCACAAAACAAACCCCAACAACACTGAAACATCTGATATAAAATATCAGTACTGTTGAGATCTAGAAATCTTGGTTGATAACCTCATATCTATAGCTTATCTCTTTACTGGTGTGTAATTCCAAATATTTCCTTTCTTTTATTTTTTAAATTTTTAACTGCTTATTTTTCAGAGAGAGACAGAGCATGAGCAGGGGAGGAACAAAGAGAAATATGAAATCCAAAACAAGCTCCAGGCTCTGAGCTGTCAGCACAGAGACTGACACAGGGCTCTAACTCACAAGCTGTGAGATCATGACCTGAGCTGAAGTCTGGTGCTTAACCACCTGAGCCATCCAGGCTCCCCTCCTTTCCTTTCAAGTAAACCAAGTAGAGAATCATTCCATTACCAGACACAAAACCAAGGAAAAAAGAAAACAAAAACAAAAAACAAACAGGAAAGAGAGAAAGAAAAAAAGAAAGTAAGAAAAGAAAGGTGTCTCTCTTTTTTGCTTGTTTGGTTGTTTCCTGGGATATTTTTGTGTATACTGGTTGTCTAGGCTTTTCATTAGTCATAATTTTCTGAATTGGGCCGAATCCAAAATTTACATTACTTTTCACTGTAAAAACTATAAAATCCAAGCTGAAAGGGAGTACAAACTCAGGAAGTTCATACCTTCTACTCCACACTAAAATTCCACAGCAAAGAAATGGATGACCTCCAGTTCTTTACTGAATGCTTTCAACTGGGAGTTTCATAAAACTGCTAATTTCCTTTACTGTGATCTTTCATTAGTAGACATTTTTGCATCAGTTGAGAGTATTTCCTACTAATGTTTCTTATACTGGTCACTGGTCTATCTGATCACTCTGCTGTGATTCATCCCTTACAAGAAGCTTAAGGAAAATATACCGCATTACAATTGTCCTTTAGCTTAATTTCCCTACATTTCCACCATTCTTGACATCCACAATTATAAATTCTAATGCACAAGTTCCCTAGAACACACACTTTGCTTTTCAAACACCCTCTTTCTGGTCACAACACTCCTGAACTACTGGAAAAGTTTTCTGTCTTTATTGCATTATTTCTAGGTCCTTTCCATTCAGCTCTCTGAATACAGATCCAATATGGCAGAAAAAAAAACCCTCTTATTCTGTGCACCCCTATTCCACCATGAAGTAGAGTGCTTGGCACATAATTTGAAATTAATCAATATTTTCCAAATTAAAAATGCATTAAAACAAAAATGTGTTCAAACGTTGATGTGCATTTAGTAGTTATAAGGTACTTCAGTATATTATCACAATGTTCTTATTCCATTCAAGCTGAAAGTCATAAATGTTCTTTGACTAAGTGAGCCTCAAATTTCACATTTAGAGATAGTTTTTGGTTTACAAACACATTTTTCCTATTGTATAAATTATATTCCTAATAAATGATTAACCCTTTACTGGATCTGTAAATTATTATATACATGCCTAATTTGATTCTTCCTTCTTTCAAAAACCCTTCAAAGACAAGAACATAATGAGACAATGAGTTGATTTTTAATAAACTGTAATTATTAAGATTATTTTCTACTGTTTATAAGATGTACCCACCTCAGATTAACCCAGAGCACAGTCAGTCCTCTAAATGACTTACAAAAATCCTATCTATGAAAACTATCTAACCCTTAAAATAAGCCCTATTTCTTCAACTTTAGGACACATTATATCCTGGGCATAACCTCCCTCCAGGGCTGACCTTAATGGCAGAACCATCTTCCTTGGAAATGGCCGTGTTTTAGAGTCTCCCAGCTCCAAGTTCCTCAGACCCAACCTCTGTGCAGTGACCCTTGTCATGGAGATGAGAGAGTGAGTCATTTTTTTCTGTTGGTGGAAATTGAATCTAAAAAGATATTTTCTGATGCAGGGACAAATGTTAGAGATTTGGAAAGTCACACAGGGATAGAACACTGAAGTCAGAACCCAACAAAGTAGTAAGCCCTCAAACTCAGAAAATCAACTGGGACTTTTAATCTCATTCTTACATCTGCACCAAACAAAGGGAGCTCATTTAAAGCACTAGTCATTGCTCTTTTCAACTAAAAATTGTGGCACCACTGATCATACCCAAAACTTAATGAATTTCTCATTCTCCTTCATACTTACCACTGTCCTTTCTAGTATTTTCTTCAACGGGCATCAGTTCATTGGTCACAAAATGTCAAAATACCTCCTTGAACAGACTCTCCAATACTTCATCCTGCACTCTCTTCTCAAAGGTGCTGGTTTATTCTCTCTATAGGAATTATTTCTCTAAATTTACCTGAATTAAGTCTTTTTTTTTTTTTTTTTTTACACTTACTAGAATGGATACACTCTGACGGCAGGAAACCTGGCTATAATTTTGCTCCCATATCTTCAGTGTGTGGGACATTTACCTTTCGCAAACATTCTAAACTATTTGTGAGTTAAGTGACCTAAATAAATTTCCTCAGACTCAATATATGCCAACAAATGTATTCGCGCTTCCACAAAAATGCAGATGGTACAATACCGCCTCTTTATTCTAGCTTATCCTTTCCTTAGCTCATTAAACACCTGAGTCCACTTGTAAGTTTCATTAATCCTGAAAACCCTCTCTTTCATTCCATTCATCCTTTAAGTACTCAGGCCACACCTCCTCTCCCTTGAGCTTGTGTCACAACCTCCTGAAGAGGTGACATCCCTTCTTGTCATTCCCTTCCATCTCCATTCTAGATACACTGTGATATCCAGGTGACAGTTCTGAAATACTATGTGATTTGTGTTGGGGTTTGAGGACCTGAGCATGAGGAATATGAGAAACAGGCAAAGAAGACATTTCCTCTGATTGATGTATGAGAAGAAATGCTTGTATTATATCAAGGAAGAGCCCTCATGTTCATGAAACATACTGTAGCCCAACTTTCAAGAGAATACAAAACATCTCAAAAAAGGAGTAATTCACAAGCAAGAACACAGAGATGTCTTAGAAGCAAAGAACCATTTTATTGAGAATAAAGGATTTGCCCAACTGTGGGGTGTTAGGATTGTTGCCACAGTCACAACACAGAATCGAGATTAAGGAAGTGAAGACCAACATATGAAAAAGAGTAAGATCATACTACACAGCCAAAAGATGCCATCCTACAATAGTTAACTGGAGGTCAAAGCCTCTGTGAAGCACGCAATTTCTTGGATATAGACCTTGGGGTATGGGATCCTTGAATCGGCCCTCTCTTAGGTCCTGTCATTTCAGAAGCATATGGGGTTTGGTCAGTGATGTTCTAGCAGCAAGAAGAATAACATCTTCTATAGCAAAATGGCCGGTAGCCACAGCAGCCAGAGCCATAGCCATAGCCACAGCCATATCCAGTGCCATAGCCACAGCCATATCCAGTGCCATAGCCACAGCCATATCTGGTGCCATAGCCACAGCAGGAGCCGTATCCACAGCCACATCCACAGCCATATCGGGAGCCATATCCACAGCCATAGCCAGTTCCATAGCCACAGCCATAGCCATATCCACAGCCATAGCCACAGGAGTTGCCGTAGTTGCAACACATGTTGTCAAGAGAGGAGATTCACGTGGGTTGTGAGAAGATGTGGTGAACTGTGTGTCTTCTACTTGCCTTGGACCTTTATATACTGTCAGTGACTGGCAAAACATACCATTCACCCCCTGACATACCCAACAAATATGTAAGCAGCTGTGGTGTGGCAGGCTCTGTCAACAATCAATAATGGCTTGGGATAAATGAACTCATTATTTTTGGACACTCTTGTTTTATTTAAAGAACAGCATTTTAATTCACCCTGCCAAAGAATTGTCTCTCTACAATCATGTGCTCTATATAAAACTTATACTCATCTTCACAATCTCCTATCCTATAATATATACAGCAACGCAGAGGGGAATAGAAAAATTCTGCCCCTCTTTTTTTTTTAAGTTTATTCACTTATTTTTGAGAAAGAATGAGAGAGCAAGAGAAAGCAGAGAGAAGGAGAGAAAGAACTGATGTAGCCTCCGCACTGTGATCACAGAGCTCAAAGCAGGGCTAGAACTCACAAACCTTGAGATCATGACCTGAGCCCAAGTCAGACACTTAGGCAACTGAGCCACCCAGGCGCACCTGCTCCTCCTGATCTCTTCTCTTTCTTAAAATATCTACCTTTGCCCATAGGGGGAAAAAAACAACTCCAATCTCCTTTCTGGATCCATTGCTACTTTTTGCCAGGATTTTCCCACCCACCCTGTACTTCCAATTCCCCACCCCTTTGCTCAGTTTTCCTCAAATCCCAAGAAGTATTTCAACATCTGATAATTCATTCACTTTCACTGGGACACTGACTACTAATAAATTTGGGGACCTGTGCTATATATAAGTGTATCTTCTATATTTTCTTCTTCCATATACCAGGCAAAGTGAGGTCCGGGAAAGTAGGGCAATCCTCCTTTTCTCTCATTTTCTGTGGCTAATATAAGTGTCATGCGCTTTATTTGGAAGAGAAAACAAATGCCTCAATTAAACCAAAAACTAAACTTTTTTTTCCAATGCAGATCTTATCAGAGTTTCACATCATGAGATATCAGTGCATTCCTTGAATATAATAAATATATCTTTCTTGTTTGAAAAAGTCTCCTACCACTATTCTTCATTGCACATTTAGTTCAGAAGCTGAAGTAAGAGTGAATGACTTTAAGATACGTACAGCTGTCGGAGGCCAGGTCCGACAGGTCCAGGAGTCCCTGAAGGATGGACGGTGTCGGCAAGAGAGAGAGTGAGAGAGCCCCGAGATTCTTTCTGATCACCAGGCAGGCATCTCTGTGCTGTCGGTTTTGGTGTCTTTATTTAAAGGTTCAGCAACAACATGAAGTCAAAGAAAGGAATTTCTACAATGGGAGGCCTTTTGAGATAACAATTGCAGAATTATCTCAGTCATAGTAAATTCACAACCAAGGAATTAACAGGATGCTCTTAGTGAAAAACAGGATAACATATAGGTTAAATTGTATATAGATAAGCTAGAAGTCATTCTGTCTGGCTCCCAAGAGGATGAATGTTTCTGAACTGGTTTGTTTGTGGAAACTATCATGGGGGCCCTAAATGTGTCAGTCATTGCACCTGGGTTTATGTTTTAGCTACTCTTATCGATCCTCATCCCAGCTGCCAGTGTAAGGGAGGGGGTCTGTGGAAAGCAGGCCTTGAGGAAGGGACCGCCATGCTTCACCAATTAGCAAAGATATATGTAGTAACTATGTTCTGCCCTTAACCCCAAAATAGGCTCTTTGTCTCAGGACCAGGCTCAATTGTAACTCTTGTGTTCTTAACCCCCTTTATTATCTAAGTCTTGGGTCTGCAAGGCCCATAGGAAGAGCCTTTTGACAGTCACCCATAGAGCTTTCATCTAAAATCTCTTTTGTAAAGGCAGGAATATGCTTTTCCTTATGAGGTATCTGTGTTCAGAATATGGGTCTGATATGGAATACGGTGAGGTCTGGTCAATACCAGCAGGCTCATTTCCAACATGAGCCAGTAGTAGCAGAAGGAGATACCAGTTTTCGTTTCTCATGGCAGGAGCTGTGCAAACACTGCCATTTCCTTGCTGTGATTGCCATCCAGAGAGGCCGGTGCGGCTCCCAGCATACAGCAAAAGTCCCTTCTCAGTTCCTGACCCCTTCAGGACATAAAGTAGAACATAAATCAACTTTAACCCTTATTTGTATGTACATTTTACTCTACTTATTCAAAGTTCCCAAGATTATTCTCTTAAAAGAAGGTCTCAATCTTTGACAAAAATGCTCATTGTAATTTCAAAATATAGTATGTCCCCTTTCTTCCAAGTTATTCTTTCTATCTTACTTACCTTTTCAACATAGAAAAGAGGAAAGTATCATTTCTAATGCCAGTAGTTCTTGCTACCCTTAGTTCTCAGTTCATAAAACTTTCCTCCACACTCAGGTCTCCAATCACTTCCTACATGATGCTTTTCCTTGCTGCTACTGTCTGGATTGAATGATCTCCCTTTTGCTCCAATATGCAGACATATGTCACAGCACTTGCCAACGTTTCTTGAAACTCCTTTTTTTTTTTTTTTTTTTTTTACTAATTACAACATGATACTCTTGAGGAAGCACTGTCCCTTCAATGTGAGAAATTTTGGGCAGAGCTAGTGTTTGGTCCACATTTTATATAAGATAAATTTAAGGATCAGTGGAAGTTAAATTATAGACCCAAACTGAAGCCACTCTGAGAGAAAGAAATGTAGCAAGGTGTTTTGATGCCACACTGAGTAGTCTTTCTATAGAAGATCAAAATCTAACCAGGATTGGGGCACCTAAATGGCTCAGTCAGTTAAGTGTCTGATTCTTGATTTTGGCTCAGGTGATGATCTCATGGTTCATGAGGTGGAGCCTTGCGTCAGGCTTTGGTCTGACAGCTTGGGATTCTCTCTCTCTTCTCTCTCTACCCGTCCCCTACGCATGCTCTCTCTCTCTCTCTTTCTCTCTTTTTCTCTCAAAATAAATAAATAAACATATTTTAGTGACCAGGATACAGAAAATAGCACTTGCTTGTTTATTTTTAGACTTCAAATATCTACCAGATTCCAGAAATGTCTAATATGTATGACTTCTTTCTCTAATTTTTTTAATTGATATTTATAGCCTCAGCTGAATCACTGTAATTTTTCAAGGAGATACCTATAATTAGCACTTGGATCATATATATATGTGTATATATATGTGTGTGTATATATATGCATAGATATGCACATATGCATATATATATATCTGTATATAACCTCAATACCATTCATACGTCACCTCAATAACAAAATTCCATGTGCAACACAACTCTGCACTCCACAGCAAAATATCCTTCTGATATCCTAAAAGTGACTTGGATAAGCAAAGAATTCATCAGGAAAATATATCTTTCAATGAACCTCAACTCAGCATTCCTATCACCAAAAAATTACAAAATTTATCCACATCCATAAGACGGTATAGACTAATGTTGAACATTGTTTTTCAGAATTCCTCAGACTCTTTTTTTTTTTTTTCCTCCCCAGCCCTTCCTCAGACCCGTTATCATGTATGATTTTCCATACAATGATCCAGTTGGGTTATGTTAGTGGCAAGTGATCAGAAAGACACTTGCTCCAATTTCTTGATATTTCAGAAAAGATTTAGAACTCGGTCGAAAATGACATGCTCTGCAGAACTCAGCATCATGCCTTGTCCTGGTTTCTTCCATGGGGTAGTCCACTGTCAATGACACTTTTCATGAGGGTGTGTACTGCTGGAATCAAGCAAATGAAAAAATACCTATTCTATTGCTTCCTTTTGCACTTGCATTTAATCACCATCTCAGAAGGACTCCCATTGAAGCTCCATAAACTTCCATTTAAAAGAATATAAACTCTCAGTTCACCTTGTTGGTTCAGTTGGTTAAGCATCTGACTTCAGCTCAGGTCTTAATATCATGGTTTGGTTTGTAAGTCGGAGCCCTACTTCGGACTCTGTGCTGACAGTGTGGAGCCTGCTTGGCATTCTCGATCTCATCTCTCTCTGCCCATCTCCCGCTCATGCTTTATCTCTCTCTCCCTCAAAATGAATAAAGTAAATAAACTTCTAAAATATATATATGTAAACTCTAAAGACAACTGGTTCCTGAAGGAAACTTAGGAAGACCACACACCCTGCCAGCAGGGTGTGGAGGGTTAAAGAAATAATATCAGGACCCCCAGTGCTTTGGTTCCTACAATACAAAGTCCCTCCCAGCTTTTTAGTCCCAGAAACCCTGTAACCCTAAAAGTCTAACACTGTATTTAATCCAAAGAACAAGACTACACATCTATTTACCTGCATCCCCTCTTCCAAGGAAAATATACTAAATTTTCACTCGACCTACCCAGAATCCCATTATTTTTGTAATTGAGTTTTTCTCAACTCTGCACATAGTTCTACAATGATAATAGTTTGGAAATGATAACATATTTGTGTTGACTGCTTTGTTTGCTAGGCATTCCTTCAGCAACTTAGCTGAATTCCACAGGCACTAAGTAAGCACATGCCACAGCCAAAGTGTGGTCGTGGGAACTGGGAATTTGCAAAGATGGTCACACGTTCTTGTCCCAGGATTAAGCATCTGCGCTCATAAAGAGACTCCTCAAAAGAAGATCCAGTGGTTCTCTCTGGGCCACCCTCCATTTCAACTGCCTCTACTGTCGTGCTCATCTGCTTTCCACACAAGAGAAACAGAAACTATGAACCTATGAGCACGTCCGTATAGTTGTCAACCTGTGAGTGACTTGGCCTCGTGGACTCTTGGAGACAACTGACACTATCTAGACACATTGTCAACTGTCAAGCCTTGAGTGTGGTCGGATGCTACTGGCGTATAGTGGTAGAAACCGGAGACGTTACAAATTCTTCAGGGCACAGAACAGCCCCCAATAACAATGAAATATCTAATCCAAGATACCAATAGTGCTGAGATCTAAAAACTCTGGTTTATAGTTATGCATCTACACATGAGCTTCTATACCTGTAAGTGTATAAATCCAAATATACCATTTCTTCTCACTCTATATCAAACATCCAACCTTTCCACAAACATATGCAGTCATAGGGGTGCCTGGATGTCTCAGTGAGCTAAGCATGTGACTTCAGGTTAGGTCATGATCTCATGGTGTGTGAGCTCAAGCCCCGCATCAGGCTCTGTGCTGACAGTGCAGAGACTGTTTAGGATTCTCTCTTTCTCTCCCCTCACTGGCTTTTATGCATGCACTCAGTCTCTCTCTCTCTCTCTCTCTCTATTTCTCAAAATAAATAAATATACCTTTAAATATATATATTTTTATATGGAGTCATAGAAAACTAGGTTTTGTTGTTGTTTGTGGAAGATATTTTGGCTTGTCTTACAAAAAAAGTGGGAACTTGTTTGTTTGTGGAAGAGTTTTTAGATTATCTTCCTTGTCTAGCTTTTACTTAAATCATTTTCAGAATCAAGCGGAATCCAAAATTTAAATTTATTGTAACCACTATTAAATCCAAGTTGGAAAGGAGTACAAACTCTGAAAGGTCATTCATCGTACTGAATACTCGAATTTCAAGAGCAAGGGGAAGAGTGGTGATTCAGTATTTCACTGACAACCCTCAACAGCGATTTTTACAAAACTGTCCTTTTTATTTTTTCAGAACTTTTATTATTAATCATATTTTCTTCAGTCAATAAGCTTTTTCCCCCCTTTTTTGGATATTGGTCACTGGTCTAATCTGATCACTCTGCTATGTTTCATCTTAATAATAAACTTAAAGAAAATATATTCCATTCCACTTACCTTCTGTTTCTTTCCATTTATGTCATGCTTGAAATTCAAAATTATAAATTCTACTTCACTAATTCCTTAGAATAGACCATTTTCTTTTCAATGCCATTGCCAACACCTACCTTCATGCAAAAATATCCCTAGATTATTGAAAAAGCCTTCCATCTATATTGCATTATCTTCTGGATACTGATCCATAATGAAAAAGACAATCACTATTCTGTGCATCTCTGAATGACCAGCTCTGAGTACAAAGCCTTTCAATAATTTGTACTTAATCAATAGTTCTCCAATAAAAAAAATGAATGGATTAATTCAAGCATAAGTTCAAATATTGGTGTGCTACTTACAAACTATAAAAGATTTGGATATATGCTTAAATTCTCTGAACACTGGTTTCTTCTTTCTAAAATTGGGTCTGAGCATATTACAGAATTGGTTTTTATGTTTCACGCCTATTCATAGTGCTTTTTTAGAGCATATATATATATATATACTCTAATTAAAAACATCTTTATGATGAAGAAGCAAAACCCCTTGGAACATAAATTACTCTCCCAAGGGCATTTTTACACCCTGAATTAACTATTTTGTATGGTAATTTGTTATTAAAACGACAGCATCAACATAATGTCATTGGATATAATATTATGCATATTTTCAAGTTCAGCAATTAGAGACTGATCTTATATTGTATTTACAAAGCATATCCTTTGAGAACATGTTTAGGTACATATCATATAAAAAGTTGATGTGGTTTTTTTGAAATTCTAGAGGAGTCAAAAGATCAGTCTGTGGTAGAAATGTACTTAATTTTCAGGACTATGTCTGTTTAGACAGCTTGATTAAGTATCATCTTACAATAAGAGATTTTAGTCAAGATTAAAGATTTATTAAACAGTGAATCCTCAATATCCGCGTGAAATACATTCTAGAGATTTCCATAATCTGTATGGAATGCGTATAAATTTCCCCCTCATAGTATCATTTTTTTCTAGCTTCTAATCACAAAAAATCTTCTTCTCTAAATTCTCATTAAACAATGCAAAATCTCTGCTAACCAGTCCATCTACATTGTATTTTGTAAAGTGTCTTTACATGTCATCGCAATTCATTCTAATACTTGATGAAATGAATAGAGCATGTACCTGACACGCAAGCGTTTGCAGAAAAAAGCTGAGGCTCAGAGTGATTATGTTACTAGCCTGAAGCCACACAGGAGATGAGAATCAGCCAGGTCTTCTTAGTCTTCTGCTGGTGGGTTCATCAGCCTGTGTTCTTCCTGGCTCTTCCCTGTCCTGCTCATGGAAGAGGTACGCCTGCTGCCTAGATACTCTTAGGGGAGCCTGGGAATTCCTCTCCAGATCTGGTTAGTAATTACAGTTCTCCCAGCAATGATCATAAATGCATATGGAGATTGCCTGTTTTGCTCTCCTTTCTGACTGACCAAGTCCTTTTCATGTCTCAGACCTCAACTCAAGGGTCCCCTCTGCTTAGAATAATTCTGACTCTCACACTACTAAATAACCACCCTGTACTGTATAACTCCCATAGCAAATCACTATAAAAATAGTCACTTCATTCTATTGTCATTCTTACCTTATTTCTCCTACACAAGATTATGAATTCACTGAGAAGTGGGACCATTTAGATGATAAATAGATTAGATAGATAGATAGATAGATAGATATGGGTTATCCACAACACCTACCATAATACAAGCTTTTCTTATCTTTCCTTAGTCTCTAAACTAGATAACAACTCCTTTCTATACTACTGAGTAGTATATATATTTTTAATTTTTTTAATGCTTATTTATTTTTGAGAGAGAAGGCAGAGTGTGAGCAGGAGAGTGGCAGAGAGGGAGGGAGACACAGAATCCGCAGGAGGCTTTGGGCTCTGAGCTCTCAACACAGAGTACAATGTGGGGCTCAAATTCACAGACCATGAAATCATGACCTGAACCGAAGTCAGACACTTAACTGACTGAGCCACCCAGGCGCCCCTTTCGGAGGGACTAAATTTTATTTGAAGAAAGAATGATTGAAATTCACACTGGCCGTGACAATCTTCCTATTTTTTTACACTACTTTGCAGTGTGAAAAGCTGACTCCGTGCTTCATCCACACTCTCTTCTCCTACTACAAATATAGGAGACAGCAAATCAGAGAGACAAAGAGAGCATAGTCCTCTTTTTTGGTATTGATTGATTGATTGATTGATTGGTCTCTGTGAGTGCCAAAATCATTTGCTCTGCTAGCCAAGCTCCACACCTCCAAGTGATACTTGATGAACAGCTTTCAGACTCTCAGGCCACCACATAACTGGAAGCTCTCGCTGTAATGGTCTTGCCTGCAGTGCCTGTGGTTGAGCAGCTGACATCACATGGATTCCCAGAGAACAGTCAATTTGACTCTTAACTACAATTACTGGAACGATGAATTACGTTTAGAAGTTATTCTTCCTAAAACTGTCATCCTTTGGTTCTAATTGTGACCTCTGGGACACAAGAAGCAAATAAAAGCCTCTTGCCACATAAGACTTTAAATATGTTTTGGTAATCCATGTCACATCATTCCTTATGTGTATAGATAACCTTTTTTGTTAATGTTTATTCATTTTTGAGAGCACATGCAAGGTGAGGAGGGGCAGAGAAAGAGAGAGACAGAGAGAGAGTGGATCTCAAGCACATTCTGCACTGTCGGTGCAGAGCCCAACACTGGGGTCAATCTCATTAACCTTACGATCATGACCTGAGCTGAGATTAAAAGTCAGACTCTCTCAACTGACTGAGCCATCCAGGTGCCACAGGAGTCTAGATATTCTAAGCATTCATTCTCACTAAGCTTCTCTTCTCTCCTATCTTCCCCCTCATTATACCCAGAATCCAGAGATTTGACCTCCAGATGGGTTCAGAAGTCTATCACCTCTTCCCCTTTATTGGTGCCGATACTCCATTCAGACCTACATGACATGTACCCTGCATTCTCTCAGACTTGTATTGCTACCTCTTCCAGTCAATTCTATAAGACATTACCAGTTTCATTTCCCATAAACACAACTCTGATTTCTGTGCATATGTATGTACAAGTGTGTGAGGTTTCTATTATTGTAGATGTGATTAATCATTAACAGTAAATTATCGAAAAAAATTTTTGAGAAACATTTGGAAAACCCCCTAAAGTCAGGGGAAAGAAAAAAAAACCAGGGAAATGACAAAATCTGTCCTCACTGATGACTTAAAGGAAGACTGGTGACAGACTTACTAGATTCAAAGAAGCATTTCACTAGGGAACTGATCTGCCCAAATGTGGAGCATTAATACTTAGGGCCAAGGCTATGGTGTAGGAAGAAACCATGAGATGGAAGAAGTTAAATTTCAGAAAACAACTGAAATTTTATCCTCTTTCTTCCATCCACCTTATAGCCCATGGGAAAAAAGCAATTCAAAGGAATAAAAGTTGTCAATGACTACTCCTTGGAACAGATTTCCTGCTGCCACTTCAGCAGCAAAGGATTCTCTGGTAGTGATTTTCTAACAGCAAGAAAATAAGCACCTCCTGTAGCAAAATGAATAGGATCCATGGTAACTATAGCCAGAAGCAGAGCTTGACCCATTTGGCCACAGCCATAGCCATATCCATATCCCATACCTGTGCCCACAGACATGGCTATAGTCAGAGCCACATCCACAGCCTCTATGGGAATCTTCATAGCAATAACAGCTCATGGTGCTTAGGGGATGAAAATGTCGATGAGATATAAGTATATGAGAGGGTGAGAGCAGGTGCTGGATGGTTCTGCAGGCCTGAATGTTACCCACAGTATCAGAACTTTACATACAGTCAGAGGTGGGTGAGAAACACAAAGTCTGCCTACTCAGTCACATAATAATTTGCTTCATATGAGCTCATTTCACTAGGCATTCCAATTTTGTTAGGAAGTCTTGAATTTGCTCTTAACCAGGGTTTATCTCTGGTTAATAAAGAGACTGGAATACAATTGACTTCTTTTTCATCACCCCAGTTCTACTAAAAACCTATCTTTAATGTGACTCATGACTTTACATACAGCAAAATATGTGTTTTGTCCTCTAATTAAATTCAGTGACTTTGAAATTGTATGTGCATGTGTACATGGTGCATGTATGTTATGTATGTGTGTGTGTTAATCCTTGTTGGGCAATACTACCATTCTTATCATCATATTCTCATTTTATACCAAACAGTGTTACTGTGCTAACATTTAAAAAAGTGACTTGGCCAGAATCGCATACTTGTGTAATCAGAGAGATATTTGAGGTCATTTGACTTCAAATTCTATACTCCTTATGTTTGACCTTGAAAGAAAGGCAGAATCTAATAAATTAGCTTTCATTAAAAATAAAAATTCCAATACTTGTATTTCATAAGTTGTTAACCTCCATAAACATGTTATTTTATATTAGGTCATTTCATACATTGTGTTTTGACCCTCACAGATTTGTATAAACCAAATGCAAGTTGACTTTAACTATACTTCTGTGAGTTCCAAGCATCCCTTAATGAACAAAGTACCATTATTACCTATTTCTCCAGGTTTTGTCCCTTCAGGTCAGAATTGCTTACTATTCTTCTTCCTGAAAAAAAGACTACATGTAGGAGAGAATGAATATGGCTGTTTATAAGTGCTCTAATTCTGGATTTAAGCCTATGTAAAAGTATGCTAACTTTAATTCTGACCGTATAAAATTAAGCCAGAAAGTAAAAGCCATCTTGAAGCTTAGACTTCCAGTATGATTATCTGTGGCCATTCCCACCTTACCCCAAAATCCCCAATACACATGTGATCCTTTAAAATTTTATGATTCCATCCCACTGCAAAGTTTTGCCTGCCTTCTCCCCAGACAAGTCTAGGATGATGATGTTTCCCAGCTCAAGTTTAATTGGATTCTTCACTAGATAGTCACTAAACGAATCAATTCAATTTATCCCACATGGGCTGAGTAGACACTATATCTGAAGCACAATCAGACCAACCTGCACAGGTCCTTAATATTTCCATCTTTGAATTTGTGGTGTGTAAGTGAAGTCTGCTGGAACAATGGGACACATACTAGGGACTTGGGGTGTCTTCTCATATGAAGTCTCACCTCCCACCACCTACCCCCTTCCCCAGATGCATCCTCAGTTTTCTACTGCCCCATTCCCATCCAGTGACTGCTGCCACCTTCTGTCCCATCCCCCCCACCCCCCGCCATGGGAGCCTAGGCACAGGCATAGGAGAGGTTGGGGTCTAGGCTCTGTTAGAGTCTAGCATCACTCGGTAGGTATCCCTGTTCCCAAGAGCACATGACATTAAAGAGTGAACAAAAAGCAACCATGACATGTCAAAAGAGAGCACAGGACACAAGAAAAAGATTTGCTCTTCAGCTTTTTAAACAAGGGGTATCACATTTTCAGTTTGCGCCTTCAAATTATGTAGCTGGCTCCTGGCACAATGTTAAGATTTGGGAGGACATATGTAGGAAAAACATGGGTTCTCAGACGTTCAAGTTTCCATCAATATTTTAGGAAGTAGTCCTTGACCCTGCATCTGGTCCAGCATTCACTCTACCTTGCTGCTTTCCTTCACAATGAAACTTCTTCAAATGTGGGCTGTGCCCAGAATGTGGCCTTCCTCTTACCTACTAATTTTTCAATTAATTGCAGTTTGCATTCCATCCCCCATTAGAGCTTTAAAGTTACTACTCTCAGTAAGCCACCAAGAATGGACTTATTGCCTGGGTACTAAACAGATCTTAGTATTACTTAACCTCTCTGGAGCATTTAACAACATGAGCCTCCATCTCCTTATTGAATTTTAATTTCTTACTTGACAATTTTACCCTCAAAATACTTAAGTCCCCCCCCCCAAATGCATCGAATCGATATTCACTGGTTATAACTCTACTGATCTTGCTGTAATATATCCTTATATATTTTTCAAATTGATATACTAAAGTCTGGGCATTTTATTACAAAAGTATCTTATCTAATGTTTTCAGAATGAATGAAACAATCAAGACTAAACATTCAGATAATAAACAAGCCATAGAAGCTTTACCACACATTGCCTGGAGCACTTTGTATAATAATTTATTGCCAAAAATAAGTGCTAAACAGTATGTTACTAGGCTTGGCATCATGACATAATTCAGAGTTCATTAACCTTGATACGAATAGTTGTTGCCTGCTAAATACTGACTTAGGAACATTATTATGTATAGTACACATGAAGGGAAAGACTGTAGTGATGCTAAATATACTCTTTACCTCATGACAACTCACCGAATGCCGTCAGTGCTAAATCAAGAAACTACTGAAAAAAGAGAAACTATTGAGGCATTCTCTCAAACAAAGAAATACTCTCCAGAAATATCTGTATATGCTTAAATTACACAGTGACTTTATCAACAAAAAACAAAATTATTTGATCCCAGTAAAAAATATTGTGAAAGAGACAGCAATTATTTGAATCCCAGCTTCACATAGAAGAGAAAAATGAGACTGAAGGAGAATTGGGCTTTCCTGAAAGTCTTCCCACTCGTAGGTAGCTACCCAATAGCTTCTAGATCCAGAGCTCATTTCCCTGATCCACGTCGTACAAGATGATTTCCCAGTCTCTTACTGAAGACTGGTCATAACACAGAGATAACTCATTCCCATGAATATTCTTGGGAATATTTATTCAGAAATAGTTTCAACCTCTCCAGAGTCCATCAGCATTCAACAAATGAAGAGAACCCCAGGTACTTAGAATTCCTGATGGAAATATCATTGTCTACACTGGGTTCTTCTCAGAGTCATTTTTATGAATTTCGATGCAACACTGTTACCTAACGTGATCTTTCTCTGTTCCCAGTTCCAAGTTGAGAAGGCAGGTCCCGCTGACTATTGCAGATCAGCTGATGTGACATCTTCTAGCCAGGCCTTCCAACACACTCATACTGGGAGAATATTTGTAAGAGAAACCTGGGACTGTCACTCCTAAATCTGGATATTCCAGAAAAGGCCAAACTTCTGTCAATAAGATGACACCTTATTGTTTCCTTTTCCCTTCTTTGGTCTCAAAGATCATTTCTCCAGTCATCTGGTAGTCTGCCTCCCATTCATCCTTCAAGACAGAATCACTAAGTCCTACACCTGAAACTAATATTACACTGTATGTTAACCAACTGGAATTTAAATAAAACCTTGGAAGGGGGAGAAAAAAACCAGAATGAACTCAGGTGTCCTGAACCTCTCACTCCCTATCATGTCTGATTTTAATGCCACCCTTTTAAGATTTTCCCTCCAAAACACCTCATGTGTAAACTACTAGAGCAATGATGGTCATCTGTACCATAAACTGCCAGTGGGAGCTGGTACACTTACTCACCAGGAAAAAATTAAGAACTATTTCTATTTGGCCAACTTTAAATTAGCAACATGACGTCCCTGGTGTGGGTTTGGGAAGAGTCACAGGCATTCAAACCCTCACAAGCTGATGCAGGCCCGCCACACCCATATTCAAGAGAGGCCTCTTGCTGTGGGACTTTAAAAACATGGAGCCTAGCTTCAAATTCTACCTCTGCCGCTTACTAGCTCTAGCATCTTTGGCAATACTCTTTACCTCTCTGTGCCTCGGTTTCATCATCTATAAAATGAATATAATGGTAATATCTACCTTTTTAAGTTTTTGAAGAGAATTTAAGTTAGTATCTATAAACCCCTTATAGTAACACCTGGCTTCTAGTAAGTGCTATTTAAGAAGTTTTATTTTTGATATAAAATGGAATGTGTGATCTTGTTATCTCCCCCGTATGCCAGAGTGAGAACTCGTTAGAGTCTAAACCTTTATCTTATACCATTAAATCCACAGCCCGTGGTAAAACTCAACACATATTTCATAAACATTGATAAGTAAATATTTATAGCCCAGAATCTAAAATAGAGATTCGCCCACAGAGGTGAATTTCTATGTTTCCTCAAAGCGCGGGCGCAAGCGCGCACACACACATGCACACGCGCACAATCTGCTCCCTACTTTGGATCTCAAAGTTATCCAATGCCGGAAGATATCTCTCCACAATGTGATGGGGTTCCTAACTAACTATGACTATTTGACCTCTCCCTGCATTACATAAGCCTGTACAAAATCATGTGGGGTTTTTTTCTGTCTCTAGATTCATCAGCATCATTCTCCCCAAGGCTTCATATTTCAATGCCGCTCTCCGCATACGGAATCCCTGAGTGCTACAGTGAGAAGACACCTAGGAGAACAGGGAGTCCGCTTTTCTTCTAGAGGCTGGAATTCCATCCACAACATGTCTACAAACTGGGGCCTTGGGCTGCTTTAACACCTTCAGAGAGGAACCAGGCACACTGCCCATCTGCTTTTCAGGCAGAACTAATTTTTAGAGAGATTTCTTATCTCAAGAAGACTAACTCCTTGAATCTTACACTTTTTCATTATGATTATAGCCTCTTGAGTTGGACAAAGCAAATGAAATACAGTACCTCATAGTCTTCGAATATATACCACCACGGACACTGTGTCCTGCTCCCTCCCATTCCTACCATTTTAAATACTATGAAACAGGCTTCTTTTTATTCTAGAATCTGAAGCAATTGCCCATGCTTCCATTTTCAGATGCCAACATGCAACAAATCTGATAATTTAATACTAAATTATTTCCTTGTATTTGCCATAACTTGGTCTTCTGTAGTTTTTATTGTAATGATGTCGCCATAGTTTGTTTTGCAAGTAGGTCACTGTGACTGGCTCACAAACCTATTGTATATCTTCTATGAGGTGAAGATTATTATCACTTGTGCTCTCTTATAAACATTAAATTAAACTAAAGGAGAATATAGAGAGAAGGAGTGGGATCACTCCAGAGTTTTCTTTTCTTCTTTTTTTTTCCTTTTTTGTTGTTTGTAGTATAATACAAAAGATCAAAAATATTCAAGCAAGCACAAAGCTTCAAGTTCTTAGCTATTTGTAAAAATTCTTTAGTATTTAATCATGACTGGTAAACTTTGGTAATTTTTATCCACTACAAGGTAGCCATCTTCCCTCATTTCTTCCTGAGGCCAAGTATTTTTCTGCACTTTTTTCCCTCACATTCCTTCTCTCTCAAGTAGTTTTATAATGTCAGTATTTGTAATTAATTTAGTTTGTTGTCTTAATAAGCAACAAGCTCTTGTTAAACATAGATCATATATCAGATGGCGGGCCATGGCCAACAGAACTCTCAGATGGCCCTCCTGACTCTCATCAAATGGTTTTCACTCTTTTATAATTCCCTCACCTTGAGTAGAAGGAGGAGCTGTAATATTCTTCTAACCAGTTAGAACATCATAAAAATGATGGGATATCATTCCCAGGATTGGGCTACCTCATATAGCAAAAGTGAAGGAATTTGCTGATGTAATCAAGGTCTCTAAATGTTGACTTTGAGTTAATCAAAAGGCAGATCATCCTAGGTATACCTGACTAATCCAAAGCAGCATTCACATCTCTCTCTCTCTCTCTCCCTCTCTCTCTCTCCATCCAACTATCTCGCCATTCCTGGCTTTTTTTTTTTTTTTTTTTTATTATTTTTATTTATTTCTAGGAGAGAGAGAGAGAGAGACAGCGTGAGCAGGGGAGGGTCAGAGAGAGAGGGAGTCACAGACTGAAACGGGCTCCAGGCTCTGAGCTGGCAGTCAGCACAGAGCCCGACGCGGGGCTCGAACCCACAAACCGCGGGATCATGACCTAAGCGAAAGTTGGACGCTCAACTGACTAAGCCACCCAGGCGCCCCTCGCCATTCCTGGCTTTGAAAATCCAAATGACAGGAATGAATTCTACAGCATTAAGGAAATGAATTCTGCCCAAGACTTGGAGAAACTTGAGGTAGATCCTTCTAGTTCAGCCTCCACTTGTTTCACCAACAACTTGATTTTAGCCTTGTGACACCCTGACCAGAGTCCCAGTTAAGTTGTTCCCAACCTTCTGACCAACTGGTAGATAGTGAATATATATTGTTTTAATCTTCTAAGTCTATAGTTACATAGCAATAGAGTATTGGCACATGAGCCAATCCCCAGGGACTTGAACATATTTTAGTCTTATATTTCCTGATACAATGTTTTGGAACCTCCTCTTCACCTTACACCATCAGTGACTATTAGTCTCCCTCTTTCTCTTGACCATGAAGCTTCTTAGAACAGTAGCATGTACTAATTTTGTTCACTTCTTTTTTTTTCTTTTGATTTATTTCTGAGAGAGAGAGAGAGAGAGACAGTGTGAGCAGGGAAGGGTCAGAGAGAGAGGGAGATACAGAATCTGAAGCAGGCTCCAGGCTCCGAGCTAGCTGTCAACACAGAGCCCGACATGGGGCTTGAACCCACAAACCGTGGGATCATGACCTGAGCCGAAGTTGGACGCTTAACCAACTGAGCCACCCAGGTGCCCCTGTTCACTTCTTTAATTTTCATTCCCTCACAAGTTAAGCGAAGTATAGTCAATCTCACTACTCTGTTTAAGTGATCAGTATTAAGATCACCATAATTGAACTAACTGTCAAATGTAATTGATGTCTTGAAATAATTACTGTATTATTTTATGAAGAAACAGAAAATAAAAAGAGCCAAACCATGGAAATATAATATCTTACTTTTAGTGGCCTTTTTTTCCCTGAAATGCTTTAAATAATTACTTACTATTCAAAATATAATGAAAGTAGTCTGGTGCCGTATGACACTTTAGACTTCAGTAACTAAGGGATTTAGTCACAATTTTTATTCTGGGATGACATCCTATTTGGAAATATTTCTATATGTTTGATTGTGACTAGTTGTAATTCTTCCTTGAAAGTCTATTACCATCAGATGATTTTGATGACGTTTTGATAATTAACTCTTAGAAAATAATAAACCCTACTCTATAAAGCTACACTTAATTTCCACAACACTCTAATAAAAGACACTATTGTTCCCTATAATTTATTTCTTCAAATACAATTTAGAGAAGAAAATAAATTTTCCAAGATCACAAATCAAGCAAATGACAGAAAGAAGATTAGAACTTTTAAATCAAGAATGTTTATGCCAAATTCTGGAATTTTAATCATTATATGTCATTAAGTTGAGACTCTGAAATGCCCAATTTTAATAAACTGAAATCATTCTTTCTTGTAACAGGAGATCTTATTGGTAATCAATGTTTTAGTGGCCTTTTTTCCCCCTGAAATGCTTTAAATAATTATTTACTATTTAAAATATAATGAAAGTAGTCTGGTGTCGTTTGACACTTTGGACTTCAATAACTAAGGGATAAACAATTTTTATTCTGAGATGACATCCTATTTGGAAATATTTCTATTTGTTTGATTGTGACTAGTTGCAATTCTTCCTTGAAAGTCTATTACCATGAGATGATTTTGATGGCATTTTGATAATTAACTCAAAATATAATAAACCCTACTCTATAAAGCTACACTTAATTTCCACAGCACTCGAATAAAAGACACTATTATTCCCTATAATATTCCCTTTCTTTTTACTCTCTTAATGGATGTTTTTGATTAAACAAAAGTTCCTAACTCTAATATAGTCCCATATATCTGTTTTTCATTGATGTTTTATGCTTCTTGTATCTTTAAGAAATTTTTGCCTACTCCAAGATCCTAAAAATATTCTCCAATGTTTTTGTCAGAAATTCTCGTTTCACCTTTCACATTTAGATCTATGTTTCTTTTTAAGACTTTTGTGTTTGGCTTATGGTAGGGATTAGTTTCTTTTTCAAAAATATGGCTATTCAAGGATCAGTACCATTTATTAGAAAAAATAATCTTTAAGTCTCATGCAAAGTCATTTTTGTCATAATGAAAAACCATACATGGGATGCCCTGCTTCTGAACTCTCTTTTCTTTCATTTGCATATCACTCTATATCGGAGCCGATTTTGCACTCAGATAATAATACAATAATTAACTACTACAGATCCATAATAAGTCTCATAATAAGTCTGAAAGCATAAATCCTCCGGGTTTGCTATTCTTGTTCAAAATTGCTTTGGATCCTGAATACGCCCCCATGTCCTCTTGCAGTGCTGCAATATATCCCACAGTCTCCCTAAATATAAGAGAAATTTATTGTTCAAAGTTAAGACCATGTGTCCTCTTTCAAGAGTATTCACCAAAATTCTGGTCTGTCCTTCTTAATCTATTTTACATTTCATTGCCAAATTATTTTCCCTGTTTGTGTATAAGTATGTTGCCATGGGGTGTAAAAAATAACCAACCACAAATTACTGAAAATAAATATATATGGATAAGTGTTTGGATGACCCAATGGAAAACATAAGATTCATCTATTATGTCTGTTGTCCAATATTGCAGAGGTCTCATGAAGCCCAACATAATAATGATTCAAACAAACAAACAAACAAACAAAAGTGGGTACCCAAACTGATAGGATCCAAAGAAGCATATTGATGGGGGTGGGAGGAGTGATTTTCTTCAACCAGAGAGAGTTCATAATACAGAATCAGGAAATACAGAGTTTCTTTAGAAAAAAAATCCAACTATATCTCCAGTCTTCAGCTGAATGTGGAACACTGGCCACTCAGCTTCTATTCATGAGAACACTTATTTGTGCCTAAGTGGTTTCAAGTAAGTGATGACCTAGTTCTAAGATGGACTTAGCCTTGTCAGACAAAGACCTTGACCTAGATTTTACTTAGAAGAAACATTTCGGAGACAAAGGATGTGCTGGTTCTAACAGAAAGAAAAAAAACACCTTCTGTAGCAAAATAGCCAGAACCATTTCCACAGCCACATCTGGAGGCTGCCTCAGAGACTGCTTGTGTGGATATCTCAAACTGTATTCACAATTCAGTCCTCTGTAGCTCCATTCACAGCCATAACTAGGTACACAGCCACAGCCTCTATATGAGTTTCCATAAAAGTAGCAGCCTATGGTTTCAGGATCAGTAAATTGTAGTAGGAACCTTTTAACATATGAATGTCACCCACACCCCTGGGACTCTCCCATACTGTGAGAAATGGGTGAGACTTACTTCAGCCTGACTCTGCTTCTCATCACCATAGTAATTTGCATAAAATGAGCTGAACTCATTATTTTGGAGACTTCAAATTTGTTGTAAAGTTCCCATTGAATTTGCTGTTATGAAAAGGTATATCAAGCCAAATCACCAGCCTTGAAGGTCATTGACGTCACCCAAGTCCATGCTATTAAAACATATTCGACAACACTCTCTCTTTTTTAGCCTCTCTCCACAGTACTTTCAGGAATACCAAAGATTAATTCAACATTTCCTATAAGTTGCCTAAGACATACTCCCACCAGAATAATTTCTAGCAAGATCTGACTTATTATTTGAGACTCAACACGGACTTCCTCTTCTCCATGAGGCCCTCTAAGGTTCCCACAATTTGATCCACATACCCCTTCTCTGAGGTCATAGCCTGATACTTACCCTGTGATAACCCTACATTTCATACTATAATTTTTGCTTTATCTACTTTCCTTACTTTTGCTTCCCAGAAAATACTTTTATTTTGTTTACCCCTAAGACCTGGACCAATGTGTGATGTAAAGGATTCACAAAGCAAATGAAAGTTTAACAAATGAAAGAATAAGTGAGAAAATGAATTAATTGATTAATGAAAGACAAAGAATCATTAGATTTGATAACATTGAATATCCTTCCAATCATATTATTATATTTTTATTATCTTAATGTAGGGACAAGCACATAAATTTCAACAATAATGGCTAAAATAACCACAAATATTAACAATTATATTTGATTCTAAAGTACTTCCACACATCTTAGCCTATGTTATTTTCAGGGGTACTGTGAGAAATGTTTTGTAATTTGTTCTTTTCTTTTTATAAATGAACAGACTGACTGGGTACCTGGGTGGCTCAGTCAGTTAAGCATCCAATTTCAGCTCAGATCATGATATCACGGTTGTTGAGTTCAAGCCTCTTGGGCTCTGTGCTAACAGCTCAGAGCCTGGAGCCTGCTTCAGATTCTGTGTCTCCCTTTCTCTCTGCCCCTACACTGCTCATGCCTCTGTCTCTCTCTTAATCTCTCACAAAAGTAAATAAACATTTAAAATTTTTTTAGTAAATATAAATAAATAAATGAACAGACTGGTGTCAGAGATTAAGTCAGTTACAAGATCACTCAGCTCTTCACCATCAGAATTTTAGTTGGTCTTTCTAATCCAGTGTTTACACGTTTTCTTTAATGTCCCCAAACAAGACAAGAATAAATAAAATAATTCATTACTGAGTATTTCTTTTTATAGAACTTGTACTCACCACATGTTCTAAGTAACAAACACCAATGACTCTTTTATATCCCAAATCACTTTTTTTCAATATCCTTTTTGACCTTCACCACTGTAGGTGGACAATTAACACTTCATAAGTAGAACACCTTGATTAACTGTTAGGCTTACTACAAACAGAGCACCCTCAAACTCAAGGTGTTCTGTGTTTGTTGTAACACTATGTTATTCCCTAGTTGTGGAGGAATGGGCTCCATTTTCATAAAAAGGAGTTGTGTAACATTAAGAGTTAAGGAGAGGGCATCTGAGTGGCTCAGAGTGTCTAATTTCAGCTCAGGTCATGATCTTGTGGTTCACGAGTCCAAGCCCCACATCGGGCTTTCTGCTGTCAATGTGGAGCCTGCTTTGGATCCTTTGTCTCCCTCTCTGCCCATCCCCTACTTTCTCTCTCTCTTAAAATAAATAAACATTAAAAAAATTAAATACAGTTAGAGAGAACGAACATTAATTTTTCTAGAAGTTTTAACTTTGAAACATATAAAGTGTCATAAATCCACAACCTCCCTGTTAAAGACGTGCCTTTCATTCAAAGCTTCCTCATCTTTGTTTAATTACTGTAGGTGCTATGATTACTCTTTCCTACAATAAGCTTCTGAAATATCAATCTTTCCAAACTCCAGGATTTATTATAAATGTGCTTTCTGCCTCCATTACCACAAAGTAGATTTTATTACAACACTCTTCATTTGCATTAATTTTCTTCCTTGCTTCATCAGACAACTGGTAAGCATTTATTAAGCACATACAGTATAAAAATCACCAGGATGTTGAATCTTAAAAATATGTGTCCCTGCTTCTAGCTTTACATTTGTATTTTAGGAATTCTCTTTCGACCCTGCACATTACCTATCTGTGACCCAACTGTGTTTATTTTCCGTGTTATCTCCACTTCAGAACTGTACTCCAACCCCATCACCCACCCCAACCACTCTTGGTAAAAATTCTAATTATGACCCATGTTCCAATTTTCAGTACCTCTTTTATCTGTCTGATTTTTCTTAAACACTTGCAATCCTTAGTTTCTCAATAACGGGCTTTTCTAGTTCCAACCCTACCACTCTGAGAAATTCTTATTTTTCATTGTCTCTTTTCAATGCACCTTCTGCTCATACTTTTATTATTAAGGTTGCCTTACCTCTGCCTTCCCCAGTTATTTCCCATTCTCTACAAGCTCACTGAGTTACCTCCCCTCTTCCCATGGTTTTCACTACCCATGACTTGTGTCACCTAAGCCACGAGCCTTGGAGTCAGGCTTCACAATATTTCCACCAACCACCAATCAGCAGGCAGCCATCAAACCCCGATTCTATCTCCTACACATATCTCTGAAATCTGTACCATCCTTTCAGGCCATCCTCTATTCATATACCATCATTATCATCATCTTTCCCACGTTATTGATACAAATTATTTGATCTTCCTAGCACCAACCCATCCTGCAAACCACCACCATGATTTTCCTAAGCTACAAGTCTGATTGTGTGCCTTCACTAATTCAGTACTCCCTGCCTCCATCATAGGGAGACACAAATTCTGAACTTAACATGACGTGCTCTGTTTGTTCTTAACCTCACCAAACTTCTCAGGGTACAATGACGTGAATCTTCCACCACAGGAGGTTCTTAATAAATTACTGTTGAATTTGGTTGGCAGGAAGAACAACGGGTTCTTCATGCTTCCTGGCCTTTTCAAGTGCTACTTTTCCTGCCCGGAATATCTCCAGCAGGTGGCTGCCTGGCAAACCCAGTCTTCATCTCTTTTGTGAAGTTTGTAGAACCTCGTTTTTTATACCAAGCAGTGTCCAGCTGCAATATTACAGTAATGACTTTCATAAGAGTAAACACATGATTTAGAATTACTTTTATCTGTTGTTTTACTATTAATTTTAAATCAAATATACAAAGTAGAGATTCATAGATAAGTGTTTGTTAAAAACAGCTATGTGGCATCCTGAAGATAACTTTGTTAACAGTCTTCATCTGTATTGGGGTGTTCGTTTGTTTGTTTGTTTTCTTACAAACTCTGCGAGCATCTTGGGTACAATGTGTTTTCTTCTGTTTATTTAATATTCTCCCATTGCCTGTCAAATGCAGCAACTGGTGTGTGTGTGTGTGTGTGTGCGCGCGCGCACATGTGCTCTCATTAATTATTTGTGGAATGGAATTGGGTTGGATGCAAAAAAATTAATTCTTGTGGTAATGTTTATTATAAATTGGAGAAAACCTAAAGTCACAGAGAACCTTCATGAAGTCATTGCATGAAATAAAAGGCAAAAAATTTCTGGCCTAGAGCAGTTGAAATGGCACTCCAAAGAAGGGGAAGTTATAAAATATACAAACCAAATTAGACAAGAGATTGTTTTAGTAGTGAAGAAAAAGGAGAAATGAATGGTGATGTTAAATTTTTAGACCTTTGCAACTCGGCAATGATAACGTCATTTTAATATTTATTATTTTACTTTTCTTTACAGTTAAGGTGATTTCAAGGTGTAATAAGCTCTTTAGAATCAAGGAGAGATTCCCACAAAGCATGGTGAGAAAATGGCCCAGACTTTGTATTAGTTGCAATAACAGTAATTAAAATGAGTAATGAAAGCTCTGATAATTCATCTCCGCTAGGTATTCCACACCCAGGAAATGCTCATAAAAAGAATGATCTAGTTATTAACTTTACACCTCTGGCTATTGTTGTAACCACCACAATTCCTTATTATAAACACAGTTACAGTCATTATATCATTTATTTTGTCATCTTCATATAACAGCAAGTGGGGTAATCATGACAAAGTATAATTTAGCCCTGGGTAAATATTCCTGTTAGGAATGACACTACCAGTTTTATATCAGACCATTCCTTTCTCAGAAGCTCTGGATCACCAACAAACTGTAATTGACTAAATGTCTGGGAGAACATAAATTTCAATAACTTGTCATTACTTCTTTAAAAAAAATTATGGGAGAGCCCAAGGAAGCCAATTGTGCTGTGGTCCTAAGTCATGCAGAACAGAAATGCAAGGAAGGGCATGCATCGTGGCCTGAGTTGTGCTGATGCGGATGTTAGAAAAGCAAGAAATACAAGTTCTAAGACTGTTTGCAACTAACAAGTCTCCAGAATGAGGACTGACTGGCAAACCATGTGCGATCTGATAGCCAAGATATATTTTGTGCCAAGTGCATAATTTTTCCGGCTTTTTCAAGAGGAAACTATGGCAACGCATTGCATACGATACTGAAAGAAAAAAACTTATCTCAAAGAAGACACAACTGTGCCCTTACAATCCTGTGAAATGTTCTGTATGCAGCCAAGAACAGAAATCCATGAAAAGACTCATGATGCACTAGACTTTAAAACAGGCTGTAAGAGTGTTCATGATTCTCTAGACTATCTTTGACACTTGATAGACTAGTCTGATTTTTCTCTTAACCTAAGGTTAAGATTGAACTATGTCTCCGCTACCTCCGAATATATATTTTGAAGCCCTACCTCCCAGCGTGATAGTATTTGGAGATGGAGTTTTGAGGAGCTAATTAAGTTTAGATGACATCACGAGGGAGACCCTCATGAAGGGATTAGTGTCCTTATAAGAAAGCATACTAGAGAGCTTACTTTTTCTCTCCCTACCATGGAAAAGACACAGGAAGAAGAAGGCTATCTTAAAGCCAGGAAGTGAGCTCTTGCCAGGGAATGTTGACCTTTGACTTCCCAGACTCCAAAAGTGTGAAAAATAAATTTTTACTGTTTGAGCCACCCAGTCTATGGGCATTTTGTTACAGGGGCCCAAGCTAGCAATAGAGTTACTGTCAGCTCAGAGCTAGTATGACTATCTCCAGTTTCAACAATAATATTCAAGTCAGGAAACGAACAGTGTCTATTTAGATTGATTATGGTAACCAAGGCTTTTCACATCAAAGTAAAAAAATGTTCCAGTAATAGGTATGGTATAAAAAAAACAGACAAAACTTTAGAACAGATTGTACACAATTTTAATGTTTTAATAGGCAATTGGAATAATTACATCCAAACCCAACTTTGTATTTGGAAGTCCCCAGAGTTCAGAAACACACAAAGAAATCACAAGTCTACCTTGATATATTTTAGGATATAATTTGACTCTTCCTAAACTTTCATTGCAACAGAAACCAGGTCGATTATTTTATATTTTAAAATTGCATGCACAGGGATACCTGGGTGGCTCAGTCTATTAAGTGTCTGACTCTGGATTTCCCCTCAACTCATGATCTCACTGTCCTGAGATGGTACCGCACATCAGGCTTCACAGAGAGAGTGGAGCCTACTTAAGATTTTCTGTCTCTCTCTTTCTCTCTCTCTCCCCCTCTTCCTCTGACCCTCCCCCCACTCATGCACTATGTCTCTCTTTCTCAAAAATATATAGATAGATGAGAGAGAGAGAGAGATAAGCAAATAAATAAATAAATAAAACTGCATGCAGAAGTGAGAAAATCAGTTTGCAAAATGCCCTTTCTCGGTTATTATTGAGTAAATATATTCTCATCAAGAATAGTTAGAAAGAAACTGAAAATCAAAAAGGAGAGAATGGCTGAGTGAGACAAAGAGGGAGAAACAGGTGGAGATTGTTGCTTATTTTTGTTTTATTTTGGACAAAAATAGAATAAATATTTTCTAAAATGAAAAAAAAGTTTCTGTATGTTCTCAAAGTAGTTCTCTTTAACAATGAATAACAACAGACTCAACATTGTTCAAAACATTAGAAAAATATATATTCTAGCCAAATCAATGATTTTGCATGTTAAAAAATATAAACAATTTCATCAGGAAACTAGCCTAAGGATATAATACCATAATGAAATGATTTTCACTTCAGTGTTGTGCTGTTATATTCAATCAATGAGAAATAAGCAGATAACAATACTTTGGCTCACTTACCTCCTCTTTTTTGTCTCCCTATGCCTGAAATGTCTTTATTATAAATGAACTGATACAATTTGGCAGGTGAATTCTTTTTAAAAACCTTTTTAATCTTTTTTTTTTTTTTTGAGAGAGAGAGAGCACGAACAGGGGAGGGGCAGAGAGAGAGGGAGACACAGAACCTGAAGCAGGCTCCAGGCTCTGAGCTGTCAGCACAGAGCCCAATGTAGGGCTTGAACTTACAAACTAGGAGATCACGACTGGAGCTGAAGTCAACACTTAACTGAGCCACCCAGGTGGCCCCAGGTGAATTCTTTTTAATACTAGTGGGTATTTTTGTTTCTATCTCTATCACACTAGCAAGATTTTACCTCCGTACCTAGGTTTTAAGTTGTAAACTATTACTTCAGGTAATAAATATCACAAAGTAAATACTTGATTAAATATAAGATAAATGGAAAGGAATACAAAAATATACCACTCATCAGCACCTCATATAATCTAGCTCATTAAAACGTTTGAATATTTCATCAAGTTAAACTAGGAAAACGCCCAGACCATGTCTTTACATGATCCAATGTCTTATCTGAGACCAAAAAAAGGAATTAGACAGTATTCTAGCTATTTCAAACATCTGAATGTTTACTTCTTACACATAGTGTCTACATTTGCTAAAATTCCTAATTTTCAAATATTTATCATGGTCTATCCCCACCCCCACCTGCCAAGAAAAATCAGTCAGACCATGTGATGGAGTAACCATAATACTCCACTTTCAAGGGACTCCTCTGGCCATTGAGTAATGCAATCAATCGAGCACCACACCATTACATCTGATTAAGCACTCTCTGATTTTATTGGCAATTTAAGAACTCCAGTTTAATGCTGAGGGAGGAATCAAAAAGTATTCAATCTCATATATCTTTTTTCCAGAAGGGAAAACTTCATTTGGTATTCAATCCACACTAAGTAAAGAGTGATCTATGGACACAGATATACTGAAATATAGGCATGGATAAAATGAACGAGTAAAGGGAAATTTTCCCACAAAAACACAGGATTTTAACCAACAGCCTTACTGTTGATTCAAATGCTACCCAGTGAACTGTCTTGGAAATCAAATGATAATAATGTCAACAGTAACTAATAAAATGCGATTTCTGCTTCTTGCAATCTTAGGAATCACCATATTATTTAATAGTCTTTCCTGATTTCTTATCTCCTTGTGGATGAGAAGCATAAGCTTCTACAAGAATTGCCAGAGACCCAAGAAACACCTGAATACAGACAAAAGAAAAAGAAAAAGAGGATAGCAAAGACTTATGGGAATGTGGGACATCTCAACCTTCAATGGAGGAGGAATTAACTCCTGTAAAATATAGATTTTCATATTAAGAGTGAGCCTAAAATAACCTTATAAGAGGAAAAAATTGAGCTTGTTTACCAAGTGTGTAGATAGTGCAGAAAGAACCCTTATAAATCCTCTTGCTGCCTACCTTAAAGTATAGTTTATCATGAGTCTTCTCATGCGTTTCAATGCTCAGGTACATACACAATACTTCATACAACCAGTAGGGGCACAATTGCCTCTTCTTGCATCAGTACTTTTATTCTTTTTTATTGTTAAATAGTATTCCGTTTTATGGGTATATCACATTTATTTATCCATTCATACATTGGCAGACATATTGTTTGTGTCTAATTTTTGGCTAATCTTAATACTGCTGTGCAGTTCAAGTACATACCTGTGTTTGTGCAGATATGTTTCCATTTCTCTTGAATATATACTTAGGAGTTAAATGGCTGGGTCATGTGGTATTTTTATGTTTAAAACTTTTAGGAAATTGCCAGAATATTTTCCAAAGCACCAGAACCATTTTACATCCCCACCAGCATTGAATGAGGGTTCCAAGTTCTGTACATCCCCACCAACACTTATTACCTGATTTTTTTTATTATAGTTATCCTACTGGCTGTGAAGTAAATGTTTCATTGGGATTTTGGTTTGCAGTTCTCTGATGGTTAATGATTTTGAGCATCTTTTCATATGTTTGTTGACCATTTGTATAAACAGATGTTATTTGTAAGCAGACATTATGCCTATATTTGAACGGGGTCATTGAGTTGTAAGAGTTCCTTATGCATGCTGGAAAAATTGCTTTATGAGATCTATGATTTGAAGTATTTTATCCCATTCTGTGAGTGATCTTGATCATGTCTGTTGAAGTCAGAGGTTTTTAATTTGATAAAGTCCAGTTTATCTATTTTTTTCTTTTGTCACTTGTGCCTTTATTATTATAACTATTATCATTAAGGTTTTGCCTTAATGTCATGAAGATTTACTGTTATATTTTCTTCTATACTTTTAGCTGTGATATTTAGCTCTAGAATTGACTTGTGAATGGTAATAGGCAGGGGTCCAACATCACTCTTTTGCATGTGGATTTCCAGTTATTGTGTCATAATTTGTTGAATTCAGTGTTCTTTTATAACTATGAAAAGGATATATCAATTCACAAAATATTCAACTTATATCAATAGTTATAAGGATTCTATAATATGTTTTATTGTATTTTACTTTTTAAATTTATTCTCTTTTATTCAATGACCATTGAATTTTGTGCAGAGAACTAAAGATAAAACACAAAATATTTTAAGATTAAAATGGGAGGGAATCAGCACAAAGAATTATTATTTTAATATTTTTGCAACACCTTAAACAATATCTTGGAATTCTATAGTAATTAATCATATAGTGAAAGGGCCATGGCTTTGGAAATCAGAAAGTCACACTGAAGCTGTAGTCATTTTTATATGATATTATGTAAGTCATTTAAACTCACTGAGATGTAGTTTCTTCATTTCTGAAATGAGTGAGGAGAAGGGGACAGCATAGTGTGGGGGATTTAAAAAGTCAGATGTTGAGGAAGGGGCAAGATGGCGGAGAAGTAAGGAGCTCCGTACTTGCACTCGTGCCCATACATCACACGGAAAAGATCTGAAGCCATTGGAAACCTTACAAAACCTGAGAGATTGGGAGAAAAAGGACGCAGAATCCACTGAGAACACCTTCTAACGTGAGTGCGAACTGGGGAAGATAAAATCGGTCCGGGATCGGAGACTCCAGGGTGGGAGGCGATCCCCCTCTACCCTCTACAGGGAGTGAGAGGAGAAAAGGAGAGAGTCCAAAACAGAAAAACCTCCGCTCGGGGGGGAAAAACCTCCACTCGGGGCACAGAAAGACCGTACTTGCCAAATACCTGCACACCAGGTCCCCTCGCGCCAACTGGTCCCAGGGATGTTGAGTGCACAGACTGCTTCTTTGTGCTGCTCCTGGTGGCTGGACTTCAGAGTAGCGGCGCGCCTGCCGCCATTGTCCTCCCAGGCGGCTGGGGCCCCTGAAAGAGCCGCGTGGACACCGGGCGTCCGCGCTCCTGGCGGGCTCGGGCTCTGGAGGGAAGGCAAAGAGCTAAAACCTGGGAAATGTGCCTGTGAGTTCTTGTTTCGGGTGACGAGCCATAGAGGACCCGGTTTTCCTCACTCCAGCGGGCTCGGCGCCCCCGGCAGGCAAGCCCCACCCATGGGCGCCAGCCTGACCCAGAGAAGGAAGCAGCGATTCTGACGCCACCCCCAGAGCTCGGCAGGGGGCCTGGAATTGCCCCGAGGGGGTTGCCTGGGAAGCTGTGTCTAAGGCACTTTCAGCAGGGCGCGCGGACTGGGATTTGGAGATTGGAACTGGCCTGGGTTGAAGAGTGCAACCAACTTTGGCTGCGCCCCCGGTACGGGGAGTTTACACGCCCAAAAAAGCGAGGTGCAGCGCTTGGTTCGAGAAGGGACTGGAGCACCGTCACTCTCCTCCCCACAACCGCCAAGGCAGAGCTCCCGCCTGAGGCATTGGATCACGCCATGCCCATCCCTGCTTGAGAGCTGCCCTCCTCCCCCCCTTTTTTTTTCTTTTTTTTTCTTCTTTCTCTTTTCTCTCTTTTTCCCCAGAACACTGACCTGATTAACTCTGGTCGCCAGCTTGCTTAAACAATCACGAGTCCATTGTGTAAATGTAAATTCTACACCTACTGACATTTTCAGCTATTTCTCTCAGGAGTAATTAGACTATATAGTTTCTCTGGATAATTCCAGCACCCTTCTCTCACCTATCCAACCATATTCTACCCTTTACCCCTTTGAAAAAAGCTTCTTATCCCTTCTGCCTGTTCATTCTATTTCTAATTTTGCCTCATCCCCGCCCTGCCTTCTCTCTCTTTCTCTATGCTCTTCAACCAGCACTGCATACACACGGCTATTAAACTGTAGCTGGGAAATCCGGTTATATGCTTTAAACCGTTCTTTGTCCATCGGTTTTCTTCTTTTTTCCTTTTCTTTTCCCCTTTTTGAACCTTTTATGTATTTTATACTCCCTATTATTCACCCTCCCTCCTCCGTCTTTTCTCTTAACTTTTTCGTTTTCCCTCTCGCTTTGCATGTTAGTTGAATTAGCCTGTGCGTTTGTGTGCTCCTGCTCCCTGTGTGTTTGTCTGTCTGTTTTCTTTTCCAGGGCTACCTCAAGAAACAAGCTAGAGTACACAAGGTGGAGAGTCCCAAATATCACTACGAATAGGAAAATAAAATAACGAAGGTCCCAACAAAAGAGACCAAGATATACCATTCAAAAAACACTTCTGAAAGGTTAGGCCCTGGACAGTCAAAGAGTCTTCTTGGATAGAGCAGCGCTCATAGATACAGAGAGATAACAGTTCTTTAAAGCCAACAAGAGCCGGAAAGCTAACTAAAACGACAAAATGAAAGAGCTCTCCTCCAACGAAACTCCAAGAAGAAATGACAGCTAATGAACTGCTCAAAACAGATATCAGAAGCATAACTGAACAAGATTTTAGAATAATAATGGTAAAATTAATAGCTGGGCTTGAAAAAAACATAGGGGACATCAAAGAAACTATGGCTACAGACAGAATGGAAAATAAAAATAGGCATGAGGAATTAAAAAATGCGATAAATGAGATACATAATAAATTAGAGGCCTCCAGTGCACGGCTTGAAGAGGCAGAAAGGAGAATAAGTGATTTAGAAGACACCATTATAGAAAAACAAGAAGCTGACAAAAAAGAGACAAACTGATCCAGGAACAGGAAAGAAGAATTCGAGAGCTCAGCGATACGGTCAAACGCAACAGTATCCGTATCATAGGAATCCCAGAAGAGGAAGAGAGAGGGAAAGGTGCTGAAGGAGTCCTGGAACAAATTATAGCAGAGAACTTCCCCGACCTGGGGAAGGAAGAAAATGTGGAAATACAAGAGGCTCAGAGGACTCCCCTCAGACGTAACTTGAATCAATCTTCTGCACGACATATCATAGTCAAAATGGCCAAATACAAGGACAAAGAGAGAATTTTGAAAGCAGCTAGGGAGAAAAGGGCCCTCACATACAAAGGGAAACCTATCAGAGTGGTGACAGACCTATCTACTGAAACTTGGCAGGCCAGAAAGGAATGGCAGGAGATCTTCAAAGTGATGAACAGTAAAAATATGCAGCCAAGAATCCTCTATCCAGCAAGCCTGTCATTCAAAATAGAAGGAGAGATAAAAACCTTTCCAAATAAACAGAAATTGAAAGAATTTGTCACCACTAAGCCAGTCCTACAAGAAATCCTGAGGGGGACGCTCTGAAGGAAAGGTTGCAAGGAACAAAGATACCAGAGACACCACCACAAACATGAACCCTACAAAAGATACAAAGACTCTAAACCCACATATTTCAATAATAACACTGAATGTCAATGGGCTGAATGCTCCAATCAAAAAACATAGGGTAGCAGAATGGATAAAAAAACAAAATCCATCTATATGCTGTCTACAAGAAACTCATTTTAGACTGGAAGATAACTTCAGATTAAAAGTAAAGGGATGGAGAAATATATATCATGCTACAGGAAATCAAAAGAAAGCTAGAGTAGCTATACTTATATAAAAAGTCAGATGTTAAGGCCAATCTTGCCTATTTCATTAGATTATTATGAGAGCCAATTGAAATATCATTTGCAAATAAGTTTTGTATTAAAAACTGAAGACAATATAACTTGTATCATTATAATAAAAAATTCACAAATGAATTTTTCTCAAAAAAATAGATTGAGATGTGCAAGAAATAAGACATATCCCCTGACTTTACAGATATTCCAGCTAGAAGAAAAGCTTTCGGGCTCTTGATGACCATAAATTTAGATCTTATACCCTTTTATTTTTCAAATTTACATGTATCATAATCACTCAAAAATGTAAAGAGAAGGGCACCTGGGTGGCTCAGTCAATTAAGAATCTAACTCTTGCCTTGATTTTAGCTCAGGTCATGATTTCACGGTTCATGAGATGAAGCTTTGCACCGGGCTCTGTGCTGACAGTGTGGAGCCTGCTTGGGATTCTCTCTCCCCCTCTCCCTCTCCCCCTCTCCCACATGCATGCTCTCTCTCATTCTCTCAAAATAAATACATAAACATTTAAAAAGTATAAAGAGATAATAAGACAGTAAGCCAAATGGTAAAAATAGAGAAAATCAAGCAAACAAAAAACAAAAAAACAAAAATTAGCCTCAATGCTTGGCATTATACATAAAAACTTTTGGTTATTAAGTGAACTTTTGCTGTAGAATTTGTTTAGTGGAACACACCATTTTTGAAAGCCTTAAGAAAATGCCTTCTTACATTTACTTTTAATATGCCATTTTCTTCTTTCATAAGCAGAATCTCCCATTTTATTTATTTTTTCCAAGATCTGGGCTTACCTGCCCAAAGAGTTTCCCATCTAGATTCACTGAATTATAAGCTATATGTCAAGTGTGAACATTGCACCTGAACCACAAAGTTAAAAATAGACTTTCTAAATTACAAGGAAGGCCCTTCAAGTTTATTTCATACCAGTGTTCAGGATTAAGTCAGGTAATGTAATTGATGAACCCAATAATATTTTCATGTGTTGCAGAAGTAAACAAACCTATGATCTTTATAAACATTGTGGTAGAAAGAAAATAATTTTTCTATATTATAACAAATCAGGACTAAGCAAGAGATTTCCCAAAAGATGTTGTTTTATAGGACTTGAAACTTAGAAACTGGGTGTAAAAGACATAAAAGATTGGAAGCAGAGAACAAAGCAACATAAGCTCTCTTATTTGGGCTAATCCTTGATTGCTCCTGTGTCCAGCCTTTTAGGTAGACAGATTGTTCTGGACCATTACAACTCTTAAGTGTGGCCTGGTTTATGAATGGTAAAAAAAAAGAAAAAATCATAAAGTTTTTGACAAACATAAACAGAAAAATATCCTGGGAGGTAAATGTAAATGTATTTATTTAGGAGCTGTGCTATAATACATAAACTAAATAGAAATGTTAGAAACGTATAGTTTAATAGAAGAACAAATGCTTAAAAGTTGATGGTATCAAAATTTTGCAAAATGCCCCAGAGGCTGAGGAGTAAACTGCAATGTCGTGTTGTCCTCTGTCTGCAAGAGATGAAGATAAATGTAAGGAAAATCAATGGAGGCTTCTTGAAATTCATTGCAGGACATGAGTAAGTGGAACAAAAGCTCTGAGAGTCAAAAATTAGCAGCAAGGTGACTTAACATCTTTGGGTATGTGATGATCAGTAGGGAAAGTAACCAGAGCCACACTTGTACCCACAGCCATAGCTCACCCCACAGCCACCAGCATATCGAGAGCCATAATCACAGCTTGGTCCTGGGTGGCTCCTGCCACATCATAGCCATGGTCAAAGCCACATCCACAGGCCCCCCCCAAGAGTTCTCATCAAAATCAGAATATCTGGCAGTCAGTAGGTGAAGTTTCAGTTGGTCACAAAGGAAGATGGATGTCCTTCAGAGCGCCAACTCCAATATATAGATTGACTGCCAGGAATGGGTGGAGTGTGTCTCATATACAATCCGTCTCTCAACCTCCCATCATTTTGTATCACAGCCTCTCATTATCTTGTGGTATTCTCTCAAAAAAGGTTTTGTCACGGCAGTTAAAGGAAGTTTCCAGGTCACCACCTGCTAACTTGGGTTTTCCCCAGATAAACCTTCAGTTTAAACTAATAACTTATATTTTTATGAACCATATTCTCAGATTTTATCATACATAACCAGCAGTATGACACCTTCTGTTAGGTGTCCCTAACAGGACGTGTTCCCATGTGAACACATGTCGTCTTCATGAGAGCTGATCCAGCAAACCTTTGTCTCCTTTACAATCCTGTTATTTTTACCTAAGCCCATAAACTTAGCTTCTTCCTCATTGCAGTGGAATACATCAAAAATACATCAAATTGACCAGTATTCATGTTAATGCATAAAGCCACCCAGGCAGAAGTATGTCTGTGTCTCCCTCCCTTCAAAACAAGACACAGTGGTGATTAGGTCATACGTGCCATCAAATCTACAGAATTAATTAAGGAGAAAAGCGATCAACATGTATCAAAAACACTCCAAAAGCACATCATTTATTTTTTCTCTTTGGAATATCTCATCTACCTAACTTGTAAGCTAGTCATAATATTTTGATAACTTATCCATCCTTCGTGTGATTGTTTTGTGTATTTCTATCATTCAAAATCCATTCCAAAGGTAAACCTGGGAAGAAATATTTTACACTTTTCAATGTGTTCTCCAAATTCCCGCCCTTCATTCTGTTTCCCTTTTTCCATGGCCAAACATCATTCATCTTTCGGCAACTAAGCCAAATAGGGTCATCCTCAAATGAAGAAAAAACATAATCATAAATTCAATGCATCTTAAATGTGTTATTTTACTGAGAGGTATCATAATCACAGTGCATTCACAATTAAAAGCTAGAAGGACCATGTACCTTTTTTAGCTGGTGTAATTATTAATATTGCCATTTTTCGCTCTCAAGGGTATTCCAGTTTGCATACTAAATTATATCAGTATTCTATTATCACCAATCGGAGGGCCAGGCTATAGAAGTTCAAATCCAAGCTATGTCTTTTACTATTTGTATAAATTTGGATAAGTGCAACTTCTGTCTGTCAGTACTTCATCTGCTATTGAGGATAAGAATGGTAAGTGTTAAGGATTAAATAAGTTAGTACATGTAAAGCATTGAGAACAGTGTCTAGAAATGATAATTAACACATTATTAAATGTTAGCATAGTTATCATTAGATATATTAAAACACAGAGAGAGAGAGAACAAAATGTCCTTATGGCCTATGGCATTTCAAGAGTAAAATAAATATGGGCTAAAAAAACAACCAAAACAGTATTATTTGATTTTTCATAGCATTAAGGACAGAGAATGTTAATAGGGACCTTTGGGATTGTGAAACTTTTAGAAGGAAATAGTTATTAGCTTTGCTACATTTTACCTGAGGCCAAATGTATGCTAATATTCCATAGAAATGTTAACAGTTGGATTTGAATATTAGTTCTAGTTTAGCAATCATGGAATACAAATAGGATACATTTAGAAAATTCTGGGGGTGAAAATAAATAAGTTACTGTTAATAGGAATAAGGTAGTTTTTAATGAAATGCTTTATGTAGTATTTTCTTTTTGAAAGATCAAAGTATAAAACTTAAAGATACTTTCCCCCAGGATTCTGAAATCATTGTGGAAATAGAGAAATAAAATTGATTCAACTTTCAGAATTTTTCATTTACAGAATGGTTTAACATGCTACCTATTAATGTCTCTAAAATTCTGGGAATTCAAAACATTTTTTTAGGAAGGCATGTGGCATGTTTTGAATAGCCTAATCTGGTTCTATCAGGATTTACATAGTTTTTCCTTTTTAAAAGTGTGATGGAAATAAGCCATTGGTAGAATGTATACTTGAGTAACTATTTCTAAAAAGCAACAGGACACCTGGAATGATTAACATATTTCTTCCCTTTGTAACATGCAAACCAAAGGTGATTAATTTGGATGAGAAGCCAAGCCATGGTCATGGAATACATTATACTCCATCCCTCCAAGTAAGAATCATGCTTGTGACCCTACACCACTGAGAGCCATAGACAAGAGTCACTAATTGGACCAGACACTTCCTTACATTCTGTATTGCTCCAAAGCTCTGAGTTTCCCGCAGCAGAGAATTCATTTGTACCAGGAAATATAGCAAAATCAAAACAGTCACAATCATTAAATTGAAAAGTTCAAAGAATTCCAAAAGCTTCTGAGTTTCTTTGCAGGTAGGATGGGAATAAAGAACTGTAAGAAGCAATTTCTACGTCCAGTTAGCATATCAAAGCTTGAGAAAGACCTTCTTTCTCATAACAACCAGAAAAGCTTGGACAAAGCAAAATCATACTTTTCCATGGTGCTAACAAAAAGCAGTGGATGCAGAAAGTCCTTGCTGAACTGAATTCAAGAGAAAAAGGAGCCCTACAGACGATTACAAAACCATGGGAGCTTTCATTCCTGAAGGCAGATGCCTGTTCTAGGTGCAGGCAGCCCAGACATGGAGAGAGAATTTAAAGATAACCCCTATGTAGTTCAAATATGAAAGAGAAGCCAGTTAGTTCCCTGATGTCACCCAACTCTATACAGCAGCATGTGTTCTGATTTCCAACAGGGGATCACAAACTAGAGCCAGCATATGCTCAGAATGTATGCTGGTGAGCCACAAGGGAGAAAAACATGTTCCAACTCAAGCATCCAACTCGTGAACATTACAATCTCTTTTATTCAAAGCCAGTACTACCTTCTTTTAATCTGCATCTGACATCACTATGATAGCTTGCTCTGGAGGCTGTAACTGACAACATATAAAATGTAATAGCAGACAGGTAGAGCATTACAGTCCGTGAAATGAAAGGAGATTTGCCATAATAGAAACTCAACGGCCATATGCTGCATCAGCTCTAATGGCATGTTGGAACAGAGCACACTAATGCTAAACAGGCCTTATCTTAACACTCGATACCTAAGGAGAAGATAGGTTCATAATGGATGTCTTTCCAAACAGAAAAATAGTAACATCTTATATTTGATAATACTTAACAGTTTATAAAGTGTCTTCATGTATATAATCTCATATGGGGATTAAAAATTTTGAATTCCATTTCACAGAAAAAAACAAGTTTCGAAGACACTAAACTGCTTGCAGAAGGCCAAAGAAAAGGTGAATAGAAAAGCAAATTGCACCTGAAGTTTCCTTGTTCTAGATATAATGCTTTTTCTACAGTAGCACAAGACCATTGTCTTTCAAATAGTTAATATCATTGAAAATACACGCTGGATCACATCTTCAAAAACTTGGTTCTGGTTTTTCATTATAACTGTCTAATAAGCAGATGCATTTCATGAGCTAAACTATATATTCATTTGTGCAACATGTATCCATTGAATGTCTTCCATGTGTTGAGTCCTGGGAATGCAAAATAACCCCTGTCCTCAAGGATCATAAGTATGATACACAAGTAAGTAAGAGATTCCAAGGTAATATGACAAGAAGAACATAGATATGGACACTAACTCAAGCCAGGGGGTTCTGAAAAGTTCCAAAAGAATAAATAAAACCCCATAGGATAAAGAATAAAGAAAAGTACTCCATGGAGAAAGAAGTATTTGAGGGTCATGAAGAAAAGGGAGGGTCATGATGCAGTTAGGATACAACAGGAATTTTGACATGGAGTGCCCAGAATTCAGTCTTTAGTCCTCTTCCCTTGGCTGCACACATTCATCCCCTTCATAATCTCATCCAGTTTGATGGCTTTAAATACTCCTCTACATTTCAGACAACCACCAAATGTAAAACTCTGGCCCAGACTTCTTCTGGATTTACATGCCCAACTGCTTAATCAACATCTCTACTTGGATATCTGATAAGCATCTCAAATATAAAAAGTCCAAAATTGACCCCCTGATCTTGCCCCACATACCCACCTCTCCTGTCGAGTATTTTATCTCGTTTTAAGACTATTATCAGGGTGCCTGGGTGGCTCATTCAGTTAAGGGACCACATTCAGTTAAGGGACCAACTCTTGGTTTCAACTCAGGTTATAATCTCATGGTTTGTGGGTGAAGCCCTGAGTCAGTCTCTGTATTGACAGGCTGACAGTGTGGAGCCTACTTGGGATTCTTTCTCTCCTCTCTCTGCCTTTCTCTCTCTTTCTGTCAAAATAAATTAAAAAAAAAAATTTTTTTAAAGTCTGTCTTATCTTTCCTGTCATTCAGCATAGACTTTTGAATTATCCTTAACACCACTCTTTTATTTATATTTCACACCAATCTTTCAGCAAAATTAGTAGATTCTACCTCTGAAACGTGCCATTTCCATCACCCTCATCAATATCTAATTGCAATAGTCAATAACCTTCTAATTGGTCTCCCTGCTTCAACTCTTGCCCAGTCCTACTCCTTAGCAGAATGGGGTCAACATAGCAGCCTGAGATCCTATTAAAATGTAAGTCAGGTTTTCACTCTTCTCCCAACCCTGGAGTGGACTCCCATCTTAGAATAAAAGCTAAAACCCTTACTCTAGGTCCTCTGACCTCATTTCCTCCCACCCACCTAGCTTTACAACCTCTATCCCCACTCAAGTTCTTTCTTTAATACACTAAATAGGGCCCAGCTTTTGCAACTTGACTCTTACTGTTCACTGTGCCTCAAATGCTTTCCCCTTATAAACACAGGAGTCCAACTTTATCCTCCTTCAAAATTTTCTTTTTTTTTTTTCAAGTTTACCTATATTTATTTTGAGAGAAAGAGGGTGAAAAGGAAGGGGCAGAAAGAAAGTGAGAGAGAGAGAAAATCCCCAGCGCTGCCAGTGCAGAGCCTGATGCAGGGCTCAATCATGACCTGAGCCAGTATCAAGAATCTGACACTTAACTGACCAAGCCACACAGGTGCACCTTCCAGATTTTCTTGAATACCATTTTCTCAGGGAAACTGGTACTAATCATCTTATTTAAAATTTCAGCTCCCCTCCTTGGCACTTTATCTCATTAACGTCCTTATTTTCTCACTGTCTGACATGGTATCTTCTACTTACTTGTTGTAAGTCTCCAATGCTAAAAAGTAAGTCCTACAAGAATAATGATTTTTGTCTGGAATAGTAATTATCAGGGAATAGATTCCCAGAACTTACTTGTTAAACAAATAACTAGTGGATGAACAAGGTAGATAGCACAGTTTCACAAGGGATGAAGCTTGAAATCTAAGCTGTGTTTACAAAATGATGATAATTACATGACGAGGGACCGTACTTTCTGGTTTGCTAGGCAGTCCCTGTGGTTCTGACATAATTATTAATAGGGCTTTCTCTTAGGCTGTTTGGGCGGCTGTAACAAAATACCACAGACTGGGTAGCTTATAAACAACAAACAGAATTATGTCTCTCGCAGTTCTGGAGCCTGGAAGTCTGAGATCAGGGTGCTAGCATGTAGCTTGTTCAGGTGAGGGCCACAGAATTCTTGTATCATCACATGGTGATGTGAAGGGGCTAGAGAGAGCTTTATAAGAGCACTTAGAAGCAGGCATCTTTTATAAGAGCACTAATGCCGTGGATGGGGACTCCCACCCTCATACCCTAATCCTCTCTGAGGAGTCTCACCTCCTAATATCATCATATCAGGTATTGGGATTTCAATCGATGAATTCTGGGGAGGGACACAAACATTCAGACGATAGCAGCCTCCCTTAACCTGTCCAAAATATTCCAGTTTGGGTGGTAAATTATATAATTACTCTACATTTATGGCATGCTAGAAAATTTGATTTTTTTTCCCCATAGGCAGTTGGAAGCTATCAGAGGCCTTTTTTTTTTTTATTTATTTTTTTATTTTTAATGTTTATTTTTGAGACAGAGAGAGACAGCAGGGGAGAAGCAGAGAGAGAGGGAAACACAGAATCTGAAGTAGGCCCCAGGCTCTGTACTGTCAGCACAGAGCCCAATGCGGGGCTTGAACCCACAAGTCAGAGATCATGGCCTGGGTGAGGTTGGACACTTAACCAGCTGAGCCACCCAGGTGCCCCAGGACTTTAAAGAGGTAAGCAGCATAAGCAGAGATGTGTTTTTCAGAGAGGATTTGATAGCAACACAACTTATTTGTTGAATTACTTCTGAATGAAACAGAGTAGAGAGAGACTAGATGTTTGGAAAATTTTGAGATGGATAGAAGACCTGTTACCAGAATTTGGAGATTCATTGCAGTGAGGAGAGAACAGGTCAAAGCCACTTACATGATTTTTAGCCTGGGGAACAGGACAGATTAGGAGGTTCACTAATGTTGTAGGCACAGGAGGATGGTCAAGATCGAAAGTAAAAACATTAAACTTAACTGAGACTAACATTGAAACATCTCTGTGTACCTCTAAGAAGATAGTTCAGCAAAGAAGGAAGCAAAGCAATCTGGACATGTGGGTGAAATTTAAGGTCAGAAAATGGAAATTGAGGACTTACTGGCCACTTGGGAACTTAAAACATGTTGGACTGTGTCTTATTGCATATTTTGAGTGATATCAATAATGAGGGGGAAAATTTTCCAAATTCATTTCCGATAAATCACTATTATATCTTCACGTAAAAAGGGCATGTACCAGAGGTAAATTAATGTTATTCATTTTCTTGGACATTTATCCAGACTCCTATGAGCAATATTTTAACCAACTTTTCCAAAAGAGTTTTAGATATTGCCAAGCCATTTTTTATGTCAGTACAAATCTCCTTGATGACACTTGTTTATCCCTTCTCATTCAATTGTTCATCTTGAACATGTTTATATTAAATTCACTTGAGGGACATATAGGGAAGTCTACTGTATTAAAGAAATACACTTAACAGCAATCATTAATATGTTCTTATACTGTAAGGCCAGTACCTGAAGTGAACTAAAGACATTTTCACCAAAGTCTAATAATGGCCATAGTTATAATCAAGATTCAACTGAAGCTGAGGCTAATATGAAATATCACTATGACAGAACAAAGTCCTAAAGTCTTTGAATAAATCTAAATTTAAAAAAATATTATCTTCTTATTAGAAATTATGTGGACAAATGTTTAGTGTTTGATGTTTTGGTTCAGAAGATGGATTTTTCAGCAGTCTGTCCTGTAAGATTGCTCATGGGGTCATGAACCCGGAACGAACATCTGCAAAACCAAGTAAATGTTCCCTAGGTCCATGTGGGTGAAAAACAAGTTATTCTACAAACTGACAAAGTGTTACACACAAAACTGCATCATCACTGAAGCCAGCTTCTTGTCCGCTCTATCAGAACCTGAGGAAATCAGCCATCTCCTCTTGAACTCTTGCCTTAAAAATGTGGTCATTGGCATTGAGGCATTTCCGGTGAAGCCATCTCACAAACTGAAACTTCCCATGATGCCTTCTGAATATTTTCAGAGATGGACTTATGATTTCCATCCTCAATGTTAAATTAACCCTCACTATCTTTGCTGTTTACAATACAGATTTTTCTTATCATTTAGGTACGGTGAGGCCAACAGATCAGCCAACTGAAAGGATAGATTGGTACACTCACTCACGGGTGCCAGGAAGAGGGAGCACACTACAGAAGGCACCTGGAGAAGCACCGGGGTGAATGGGGAGGGAGAGGCTAGAAACGGGGACAAGAATCTTTATTGTGGTTTTCATGGAAATAATGGTGAGGCAGGGTAAACAGGCTTACCATTGACTAGTCTGAGTCATTTCTACAGGCTCTAGGCACTGAATAATGTCCCTTGTTGTCTGGTAGTTGGGCCTATGGTGATTGGAGCAGGTGGGGAGTAGCCTGGAGTGTGAGGGCCTGATAAAGGAAGTGGTTGGAGGTATAGGACTGGTTGGTTTGCATCTGGAAGGTAGACTCATGGCGATTTGTTTGCTATCTCAAGAAATTAACTGGCTGGCCCTGAGAAAGTCACCACTTTCAGCAGGATCCCAGATGTCAAAGCATCAGAATACAGAAAATACTACATTCAGACCTACTTGTTGCTTCATTCAATCACTTGAGAAACATTTGTTCTTAAATATCAGATGGTAATGGACCAGTGTCAATGACTTTCAAGATAAACGATTTAGGACCTATACCTCAGATTGCACTGTATGCACACCAATCTGCTAGAATAGAATGACAGGAAGCAGAAATGAAGGGACAAGTACATGCATGAGTCTGGTAACTTTGGCAGCAGATTCCAGCAAGAGGAAAAACAATCTGCAAACAATCAGATGTCCTGCTATACCGGTACTATCTGCTGTGTGCAATATTAATGTTCTTTTAAGCACCATTTAAGGTGATAAAGGCCATTTCATCTCATTTGGAACATCTTATATAAGCACACGACAAAGAAGTCCCAGAATTCTCTTTATGTCATGTAGTCTGTCTTTGGCTAAAGAATAATGATTTAATTAGCTCACTATCTTACTGATTATAGACAATAATTCTGTTTCTCTACTGTGTGCTATAATTATGTCCTGAACATAAAACTGAAGGGTCTGAATAAAAATCATAATGTTCATAATTACTAAATCACTCAGAGCCTTCCCTGTATTTTTCCCATTGTCACTGGCAATTGTAATCACTTTTCTTTACTGATTTTTTTTTCTACAAATGTATTTTTCCACCTGATTTACAATATTGCTCACTGTGTGAGTTCCAGAGGTCTTTCAGCAAAAGAGTAAAGTAGAACCATGGTGGGTTTCATCATTAATACAACCTATTATCAATCTTAAAAAAGATTTTTTTCCATGTTTTTCTTTATGTCCAAATGTCTAATAGGCAAGATATGGAAATTGCACATTTAATTATATCCTTAACCCTTTGGGGGAACAGAAGAATATAATGCAGGGGGAAACTTTAAGATAAAATTAATATAAATGCTTTCTGGAAGAAAATATGTACCTTGGGATTTTCCCAAAAATATCATTCAGCCTGAGATTCTATAGCACTAATTTCAGCATACATTTTTTATAAAGTCAAAATTGTAAGACCGTATCATTCTTAAGCATTTTTCTAAGGTCTGTTGTTTTGAAACTTTTAAGGTGAGGCAAACCATGAGAGACTCTTGAATGCTGAGAACAAATGGAGGGCTGATGGGGGTGGAGTGGAGGGGAAGGGGGGTGATGGGCATGGAGGAGGGCACTTGTGGGGATGAGCACTGGGTGTTATATGGAAACCAACTTGACAATAAACTATTTTAAAAAAAAGAAATATATACTGGGTTATAAATATGACAAAGTACAGTAAGTATTCAATAAAAACTGGTTAGACTTTTTAAAAAAAGAAACTTTTACAGTGAAAGGAAAATGTATTTTGGGCACTATTTCTCTAAATCATTTGCTGATACTGAATTTTAATATTTTAATATTTCAATTTTACTTCATTCTCAGAAAATGTGATGACATCTCATATAGAATTTTCCTTGAATACTGGTATCTAATTGAAATAAATAATCAAAATTAAAAGGTGTGATTTAGTAATCTGTAGGCTAGAACATAAACAATTCTACAAAGATTAAAATATATAAACCAAACTTTTGGGGTTTTTTTGCCTTATGATGTGGGAAACAAAGGCCAAAAATAATTAAATTTTTTTACTACCTACAGCCCATTGACAAGTCCTTAAAATAGGCAGATTGACCCTCTGGGAGCTAAGCTTTTGCTACAGGCAAAAGACAATCTTAGCCTGACCTTCTTTAGCCTGACACCTTCCCCCTCTACCCCCTCAGGATCCTATGAGTCTACTTTAAACATATAGAAATTCCTTTGGAAACTCCCTTTACCCCTACCCCGCCCAAGATATGTTAGTAGTCATCCTCTAAGCTTATGGCCCACTGATAGACATCTGAAGCGTCTCATGACTAAATTTTTACTAAAGGTAATAAATGACCTTTTCCTAACAATAGCTACCCCCCTCGGGGTTCTGGAAACCTTGTTACCAAAATACCCTGGAGGTTTTTCCACCTCTAGTCCCCTTCCAACCTGAAGGTGTATAATCAGTGACCCGTCACAACCCCAGCATACTTCTTACTGCCCACAGCTCCTGTCCCCGCGCTTTAATAAAGACACCTTTTTCTCAAGATTGCTTTCTTGGCTGTTAACCCCGAACACCAACATTTCCCCATCACCTTATACCAATATTTAAATTTTGGAAAACGTCTGCAGTGCTCAAAAAGCACACTGTATTCATCCTAAAGTTACCTAGATCCTTGGTACTGTCAGTGTGGCCAACGCCAGCGTTTCCCGGAAGGACTGCCGGGTCCCAGTCTAGACCCACTGAATCAGAATCTGATTTTTAGCAACAACCTGCAATTTGGGTTCTAACTTAGTGGTTCTGGTGCGATTTTGAAGTAATGGTGGGGGTCCGGAGCCAATGGCCAAGAAAGAATTCTCGAGATGCCTTTTGTGCAGAGATGATTTTATTAAAACACAGGGACAGGACCCATGGGCAGAAAGAGCTGCACTGGGGTGAGGAGTGACGGAGTCTCTACTATGGAGTTGGGACTTTCATATGCTAAAGAGGACTCAGAAGACTTTGGTGGCCTTGCTATTGTTGAGCTGAATTTATTCTTCCCTCTAGCGAACTCTTAACATTAAGACAGTAGGGAGTTCCAGGAGGAACATTATACTCTGTACTTGCCTGAAGTATTTGTCAATGGGCTGCAAGTTATAAAGAAATTTAATCTACATTTTCTTCTTGCCTTCTATCCCTACTTCACTGTGGAGGGGAGGGTGATGGGTGGGGCTCCAGGAAACTGAGTCTGTAAGTTTCTGGAAGTTAGGCTATTGATAAGATTGCCTTTTTCTTGCAATTTACTAAGACGTTTGTAAACTGATTGGACTCTAGTCCTGCATAACTGTGATCTCTATCAGTAAACCATTTGTTTTCTTTCCTTTCCTTTGTTCTTGGGCAGCCAAGAGTGACTGAGGAAAATCACACAGATCCCACCTGGAGGTGAGGGAGAAGGGAGGTCAGATGTGCTTTGCCCACAGCTTGCTTTTGGCTCCCTGATCAGTAACCACCTCCGATTCCAGTGTGTGTGTGTGTGTGTGTGTGTGTGTGTGTGTGTGATGTCCCCCACACAATCAAGCAATTCTCTGGATGGGAGCTCAGTGTACTACAATGTAACACAATTCTGACACTTTGTGTCTGCAGATCCTGTCAGACACCACAGGGGAAGGGCTCAGTCCTACAAGACTGCCCACCCTCCCCACTGCCATTTCAGACGCCAGTCTGAAGCCCAGGTTGTTACTTCTGCACGACTGATTATAAATTAGAGGTCCCTACGACCCCTTTTGTGGGCTCCTTTAATTTACTAGAACAGCTTGCAAACCTCAAGAGAAGGCTTGTACTTGGTAGATTACCAGTTTATTACAAAAGGATATTCAGGAACCACTGGGTAGAAGAGACGGACAGAGCAAAGAAAGGGGAAAGGGTGTGGAACTTCGCTCTGCCCTGCTCTCCTGAAATATCCGTGTGTTCACCTCAATGGTGAAATCTCATCTTGTTAGGGTTTTTATGGAGGGTTTATAAAGGCAGGATTCATCGCCAGCTGTTGGGATTCATTCCACCTCCAGCTCCTTTCGCCTCCCTGAGGTCAAGGGGTGGGACTGACAGTTCCAACCCTTTATCAGACGGTTGGCTCTCCTGGCTCCTGGAGTCTGAAAATCACCTCATCAACAAAAGGCGCCTTTGTTCCTTTTCTCACTTACGAGATTTCAAGGGTTTTAGGAGCTTCATGCCAGAAATGAAGATGAAGACCAAATCTATATTTCTTATATTAAAAAACAAAATTCAACTGAGTATATTTGAAGATGTAATTGGCTTTATTCACCAATTTGTGAGGCAGACAGCATCTCACCTAGGAAATAGGAAGGAACTCCAAGAAACAGTGCAAAATGTAAGGATTTTATAAGCAGAAACTGGGCGGGATTAGATTTACAGCGAAAGAAAAGAAAGGATTGGGGCGCCCTGGTGGCATGGTCAGTTAAGCATCTGACTTCGGCTCAGGTCATGATCTCAGGATTCATGGGTTCAAGCCTGGAGCCAGGCTCTGTGCTGACAATTCAAAGCCTGGAAACTGTTTCGGATTCTGTCTGCCCCTCTCCTGCTAGCTCTCTCTCTCTCTTTCTCTCTCTCAAAAAGAAAATAAAATATTTTTAAAAATACAAAAAATTTAAAAAAGAAAGAATTATTTCAGGCTAAGTTACCTGCCCTCAGGGAAAGGTAGGAGGTCGCATCAGGCAGTTTACCTCCCTAGTGATGACCAAGAAATTCCAGACTGTTTTAAAATTCTACTCCTGGGAGAAGTTGAAATCCCATTTAAATCTTGGTTTGCTGTCCTGGGGGGCAAGTGACTCCACCCTGGGCCTGTAACTTCTTTTTTTAAACACTTAAACATCACATTGTAGCAGGCCCACATTACAGTTTGACAAACATTGATCTAGATCGCATACACTGTCATAATATTTGGACTGTCTATCAGTGCAGTTCTCTCTTTATTTAGATGCCTATCAGTTCTTAACAGTTCTGATACAAAAATCAACAGCTTTCACTGTCTGCGCTAATTACTAACAGAACCCTTTCTTGGAAAATCATGAGTACTTCAATTAGCAGACAGCATTTCAATATACAAAAATAAGAGCAGTTCAGCTTACTTCTAGACAGCTTGCTTATAGCTGAAAGTAAATATTTAGACAATAACTGCAAACCTCAATGACAGGCCTTGTCACCATAACCAATACGATCACACTACTGGAGCCACTGCAGAATCAGACAAGATGAAAAGTTCAGAGATGCCAAGAGTTACATTGGAATGGACATTGAGTCATTCAGGTTTCCAGAAGGTGACACCCAGGCAAATGTTACATTTATACTGTATATGCATTGTTCTTCCTTTTTCTGTTACTTTTCATCTTAAAGCATAGTATCTGCTTATGTATGTGTAAGACAATGTTTCCAAAGTACAATCTAGAACACAGGACATCTTTCTTCAGGGATGATTTCCACTCTCTCACACATACTCTTCTCTGAAATATCCGTATCCACAACTTGACAAACGGAAGATGATAAGGTAAAGATTGTTTTGTATATTGCGGTTTTCTCATGAGGGTTAATTAATGTCTTAGAAATATTATTGTCCCCATGCTCCCATATTTCAGAAAATATAGTCTGAAATGATCAGTTATCTGGCTGCTATTCAGAGCCCATTGATACTACATTATAGGAGTACGTATTTGTTATTCATCTATTCCTCTGGGTATTCAACCCTTAAAACTAATTTAAAAAAAAAAACAGAAAGCTAACAATCAAGGACTTCCATCTTTTATTGATGATATTAACTGAACATGAAAAATATTCTAGTATACACAACAAAATTTTCAGTTCTCTGGAGAATTCCTTAGGTAATATTTAAGCTCTAGATCCAAAGGAGAAGTGTACATTATTTCAAGACACAACAATGCTCCTCTTTGTACATCTTTGGTACCACTGTTAAACAGGAAACCACAAGGCAAAAATGGTATCATTTAGGCCAACTCACCAAATCCAGGGCTTAAGACCTAACTGAACTGCATTTTAAACCTCTCCCAGAAAAGTAGTCCTAACCAGTCAGTCAGGAATTTTCTGATCAGCATCAGTGAGGATAATCTGTCCAACAGACCGTGTCCATCCTTCAAAAGAAGATGAGGCAATCTACCCAATAAAATCTCCTACCCTTCCCCCTAAGAGAAGGTGATCTGACATCTTTTGCTAATAATTCTATTGCCCCACCCTCCTTCCTATAAAAATCTTCCATTTTGTACAACTCCTCAGAGCCTCCCTCTACTTGACAGATAGAATGCTGCCTGATTCACTAATTGTTTATAAAACCAATTAGACCTTCAGATTTACTCAGTTGAATCTTTGTTCAACACCATGTAGGTCAAAATACTTTGCTGTTTTAACACGGATAAAGTGGAGAGGACCCTGAGAGAATCACAGTCCTAAAAGAAAGCCCAAAATCTAGTCAGATATCTGAGCAGCTTTTCAGAACAGGAAAAAAAATATTTACCCAAATATGAACATCTGAAAATTCAAAATAATAATCAAGTCAAACAGAGGGCAAATTTAGGAAACAAATAAGCAAAATCAGCAGATAGCCTATTCCTGTATCTAGCACACAGACATCAACCCAGGATCCAACCTAAAGCAGAATTTAAAAAAAAAAATACACACACACACACACACACACCAACAATAATACAGCAAAACTGATCCCCAAAATCAGAACGAAAAATCCGTAATGGCTCCCTTAGGTAAAGATCATGCAGTAAAGCTTCAGGAGGTGACTAATGTCAGTCTTCTGCGACTGTCTCAAGTGACCTCAAGGAGATAATCAAAAACAGGAAGAACTGGAAAACCAGTTAAGCAGAGGCATACAAGCAATATTTCTTCACAATCAGATATGTTAGAAACATAGTATATTAAGATGACCTAAGGGTCTTTCAAGTGTCTATGTAGAGATCAGTAAGCCTTAATTTCTACATCTGTAAAAAATTATACCTTATATGGTGCCAAGTATTTGGAGAACTGCTTGCAAGCACATATCCCCCTTCCTCTTGTTGCATATATAATCCCCCGTAGCTAAGGAGCTCTGGAGAAGTTCTTCGGGACAATCTGAAATCCTGCCTCCTGGGCCGTGGTTCTCAGCAAGACAATGAATAAAGCACTTACTAACTTATTGTGAGGTTGACTTTCTTTCAGAAGGCAATGCTACTACTTAGAAACATCAGCATAGAAAAGTGACCCTTAACTTGAATTAAAGTGAACTCCAAATTCCATGGCCTGAGCATAACATTCCATTGAGAGGAAAATGGACCTTTCAATGGCAGAGTATCCGAAGAACTTCAGTAAAATGTATTCCAGTCAGTCCACTTTGAAGCAAAAAGTCAGTTCAACACTTGCATTTGGACTCCCAAGAACAACAAAGAACAGGGAAATTAGTTATCAAAAATAATTCAGGAACTGGTGCTGAGGTGTGAGCTGAGCAGGCAGATGAGATGAGAGGTCATGGTGACCAAGGTGTAGAAGTCCCCAGTCAAAAAGTGGCAGAGTCCAGTTGACCAATATCTTCCACAGAAAGCTGGGCTTCTATATCCCCAGCCAACAGCAGAGCCCCATCCTCATCTATACCCTAATCATTGGAAATATCTGCAGCCATAACTACACCCATAGCTAGAGCCCCAGTGATAACCTAAGTCTCCAAAGACACCATATCCAGAGTCATGATTTCCAGAAAAGCCTGGGGGTTGAGGGCAGGGACCAGCCAGAACAGTAATGGTTATAATATGACATATTAAAATTAAGGGCATCCTTTGATATCCAGCAGTGGATATCTAGTCTAGCCCAATCTCCACTATCCACAGGTCCATTTATATCTACCTAGCAGAGGGTGGAATAATGCAAGTGAATTCTTGACTCATATTCTATTAACGGGCTTAAAGAAAATAAAAAACCTCATTAATATATTGTCTTCTTACATAAGATGTGACGTTATATTCATTATATCCATTAAAGACACTTAAATGTGCTTTGAGGTTAAGTCATAATTCCCCCAACCTACCTCAACTTATAATCTACACTAACAAATGAACATCTTTCATTTTTGACCCCAGATCTAAAGCTCTAAAGCCAGGCTGTGTCTATTCTGCTCAAAAATACTGAAATTTCTTTAACCTCTACTAAGATCTTTTATCCTCTCTCACAACCTTTGACTAGCTGAACCTTCCCCAGAAACTGGGCGTCTCTGAACAAACCTCAGTTAAGGTGTTGCCTTTCCCAACACAGGACTTTGGATGCTCCTGGGACTCCCACTAGGAAGCTGAACGTTTCCAAAATGTTGCAATGGCCCACAAATATTATCCAGAGATGCCAACATTAACTAACACTCTGGACCTGTGGCCATGGCATGCTATTTCTCTTAATAAGCACCCAGGTGACAAATGGCCTCACTTGCTTTTCAGGATGTTGCAGTGTTTTAATGAATACCTGTGCTCGATGGGGATCATATTAAACTTAATAGCTGTTGGTCCCTGAATGAAGAGAAAGCCCAGGTAGAGACACCAAGGTCCTGCTCAAGAAGCACATTCAAAGCCTAATCTACATTTTGATTTGTCATCATAACAGTAAAGCAACATAAACAAATCTTATCTATTCAATAGGCCTTTGGACTAGACCTTGACACATATAGAAATTCCATTCTGGCTCCAGAGCTCTAATTTTCTATTTGTTTTAATATTATATTGGGAACCACAAAGTGCTGCTATATTCCCATAAAAATCACTAAAGTTCTGGCACAATCAATGAAATACTCAACTGCTGTGTGAACATGAGGTGAACTATTTTGCTCTCACAAATAGAAGTTTAGAAGGTTAATAGAAATTGCTAGACATATTTCAGTAAAAAAAGGAAAGTCATTTTACTTTCAAGGCAAAATTAGAGCCCATGGTAATGTTTCACATAATACTCACGAACAAAAATCATATGCTGGAAACCCAGGCACATTACAGAGTAGTAGTGGCTGCCAAAAAGGTCAGAATTATGTGAAAGATTGATAGGATTAGATAAACCTTAAAGACAGGATTTATCCAGAATATTGGAAGAAGATCACAAGAAACTTCACCTTGGCAAGTGTCAGAATATGATCTTCCTCATATTGTCACTACTGTGTCTTTGCTCTGGTGCCCAATACTGCCTCTTGTCAGGATTTATTGCTGCTCACTTCCGATGGAATTGCATTTAACTTGGAAGTCATGGTAGCCTGAGTGTTGACCTCACCATTTTATCGGCTGACACAAATAGTGTTTAGCTCAACTGACCAGTCTGTTTATAGGAAAGATCACTGACATTTGTCCCTTTGTCTTCCCATCCTATTGGCAATTGTATAGTTTTTTTTTTCTACTTTAGTTGAGTTGTGACATGGGTCATGAGAATTGAAAGAAAGAAAGAAAGAAAGAAAGAAAGAAAGAAAGAAAGAAAGAAAGAAAGAAAGAAAGAAAGAAGAAAGAAAAAAGATTGAATATCAAAAGAAACCCAGTATGTGAAAGAGAACACAAATACATTCATAAATGTAATATTCTAGAAGAAGAAAAAAAATCACAGGAATCTGTCCTCCATGATCTACCTGGTTGTAAAATGTATCTCAAAAATTATTTCCAGGCCAGTGCCCCTAAGAAGATAATCTTGAAAGCCTTCACGGAGGGGATGGAAAAAAGAAAGGGAGGAATTTTCCTCTGTCCAAGTTTCTTCTAGCTGGACTAAGAATTAACCTGACATGAGACAGATTAACAGTAGAAAAAGCACCGAAGTTTAATTACGTGCACACAGAGGCCCAATAATGAAGTTGCGATTCAAAGAAATGACCAAGGCAAGCAGTATAAGCCTTTCTAGACAATGTGACAATAAATCCGTGAAGAATTGCCAACAAAGAAACCTTAACTTTGGGACCTTCAATAAGTAAGGAATTCTAAACAGAATTTGAGCTGGGGTAGTAAATTAGTAAAAATTAACAGACATTGTTTGTACAGCCTTCTCAGGTTTAAATTTCATATATTTAGCGATCAGGGTATCTACCTCCTGGTGTAGGGGGCATGCCTTTCACATGGGACATTTATTTCCCACTTTCACATAGACAGAGGATCTCAAACAGAACACGCTGTTTCTTATCTTTTATTTAAAATAATCAATATACCGAAATGGCACATTTAGACACCTCAAAAACAAAATTGAAAACCAAAATAAAAATGAAGCAATGTTTTCAGGAAAATGAAAGAAAATTATTTCTAACCAGTCAATTTCCAAACTATTGGAGTAAAATAAAATATTTTCAGGGGTGCCTGGGTGGCTCAGTGGCTTAAGTATCCAACTTCAGCTCAGATCATGATCTCAGGGTCTGTGAGTTTGAGCCCCATATCGGGCTCTCTGCTGTCAGTGCAAAGCCTGCTTCAGAACTTCCCTCCCCGTCTCTCTCTCTCTCTCTCTCTCTCTCTCTGCCCCTTCCCTGCTTGCATGCTCTCTCTCTCAAAAAAATAAAAATTTAAAAATAATAATAAAATAAAATAAAGTAAAATATTTTCAGACATGCATGATCTCAGAAAGTTTACCTAAAGACTCACCTGCTCAGAAAAGTGCTGGAGGTCGTGTTCTACCAGACACCCAGAGATCTAAACGTGAATCCAGGCAATGAGTGATGTGAAAAAGCTGAGGGGTTTTTCTGCAAAGGGGTTTTATTCTGCAAAAGTGCAGAATAAAATTATTAGGTAGACATGATTAAGTGTGGAAAAAAGGTGTCTGAAGTACTTGAAAATGGTTGTCGCTGCGTAGAAGAAACAAGGTAGGAAAGGATAGGTCCTACATAAAGCTACATTTTTGCTACCTGTTTTTTTTTGTACAAGTTTCTTTTGAAATGTCCATTGAATACCTTGATCGTTTTTATAATTAATAATTATAGAAGATAATTTTAACTAGCAGTAAATACTATAAAAAGAGGAATTGAGTTAGGGGCTATAGGAAAATTCTCTTCAGAGTCCTCTATGACATAGTAAGGAATAAGGAGTTAATTTCATTGCAACAGCCTAGGATTAGATGATAACATGTGTCCTGAACTTTAAAAATATTTCTGATCTTTTAAAAAAATTTTTTTAATGTTTTTTATTTATTTCTGAGAGAGAGAGAGAGAGAGGGGAGAGAGAGACAGCATGAGCAGGGGAGGGTCAGAGAGGGAGGGAGATACAGAAACCAAAACAGGCTCCAGGCTCTGAGCTGGCTGTCAGCACAGAGCCCGACGCGGGGCTCGAACCCTCGAACCATGAGATCATGACCTAGCCGAAGTCAGATGCTCAACCAAGGGAGCCAACCAGGCATCCTTATTTCTGAACTTTGATATAGTGTGTTGGCTGTAACTGGAGTCTAAATAATTATAATTATATATTATATACAATATATATTCCATTATAATTATAATGGAAATAGTGATTACTTAGTGATGTTGATTAAAACACTATTGCCAGTGGTGAGTGTTTGAAAAGACCCAATATATGTAAACTGAGATTAAATAAATTGAATATGCTGTACTTATGTAGAGGAATATGCAGTCATTTTGAAATTATGTTTTCAAATAATTTTTAATTACATAGGACAGTGCTCAAAATAATCACACTATAAAAGATGTTTAAAAATTATTTTGTTTTCAGTCACTAAGGAGACTTGGTTATTCCTAATTAATGGACAATGTTTATGTTCTTTTTTGCCTGTATGGTTTGCATTGAACAATTATTCATTAAAAAACAGACTATTATTTATTTTCCTATGAAAGCAGATTGCAGCCCATAGCCTTCTCATCTTTTCCTATGGGGCTTAATTCCTTTCCCTTTTATAATTCACAATGCTTTTCTCCAGATTCTTCCTCAGTTTCCTACATTCTTAATGAAATTCAGATGATAAAACAGAATCAGTGTTCTAATATGGGTCTGGATGGAGCCACATTGCAGGATTCATTAGCACCTCCAACATGTTCTGCTTCTATTAACTCACGTTTATATCAAGTTCTTTTTTAATTACACATTACACTGCTGATTCATTCCAGGTGTATGCCTTGTTTGGTTTCTGTAGTAATTTCCTGAGCCAAGATTTCTCCCCCTCTCCCTGGCACTGGCCTGCATTCGTGCCTGCAGTGCCAACTTTTCTGTTTGTGCTTCGCTTTCTGTGGGTCCCCTTTGAAATCCATTCCTTCACTTCAAAGGTTGGCAATACCGCTTAATTTAGCGACCCTGAAAAAAATGTGGTGAACATGTCGATTCCTTTATCTAGATTAGTGTTTCTTAAAAGGTAATTGTGACAGCATCTGCTTCATAATCATTTGGTGCTGGCTAGACACGCAGGTAAATAGACTGCGCCCCCGGACTATTGAACCAGAATCTATGCAGGCAGGGCTCCGATGTGTGCATCCTTTAACAGCCTGGCTAGAATGTGTAGGCATGCTCTAATTCGAAAACCACAGAATCCAGGTTAAATACAATTCCGGGGTGCCTGGGTGGCTCAGTCAGTTAAGCATCCGACTTCGGCTCAGGTCATGATCTCACGGTCTGTGGGTTCGAGCCCCTCCTTTGGATTCTGTGTCTCCCTCTGTCTCTGCCTCTCCCCCACTCATGCTCTGTCTCTCTCCATCTCTCAAAAATGAATAAACGTTAAAAAAATAAATTAAGTTCCGTGTATGTTACATACATAACATATGTTACATATCCGTATGTTACAGAAACTGCCAGATTCTCTATCCCCAAATTCTTCTTCAATGGCTAGACCAGTCAACCTGGAAGTTCAGGCTTACCCTAAATTCTGTAAGGAATTCTGTGCTTAGCCTATTCTTAGCCAAACACAGATTGAAGGGGTTTTGAAGACCCCATATAGGACTTACCTAAAGAAGTCTGGTTCAAAGGTTATATACTGTATAATTCCCTGATTATGACCTTGCCAAAAAGACAAAACTGTAGTGATAGGGAACAGATCAATGGTTGTCAAGAATTAGGAAAGAGAGTATGATTAAAATCACTTCAGCATGACAGAATTTTTTGAGGTGATAGAATGTTCTATATCCTGATTGTCCTGATGATTACACAGGTTTACCAATGTTTTAAAACATGTACATAATTTTAGTATCTGCTGATTTCAATTTTTTTTAAAAAAACTTACAATCTAACTTGATAATTTCCTTAAAAGCATAAATCCTCCTTTTGTTTAGATGTTCTAGACTTTATTATTAGATAGAGCTACATTTATCATAGAGCTTTAAATCTATATTACATTGTTTTTACTACTTATACAAATGCTGCATACTAGATTTGCTTTGATGTTGCCACAGAGGCTGGTATTGACATGGGGATTATAAGAAATAGAAACTCATTCTTTTTTTTTTTTTAACATTTTTTTAAAATATTTTTTTAATTATTTATTTCTAGGAGAGAGAGAGACAGCGTGAGCAGGGGAGGGTCAGAGAGAGAGGGAGACACAGACTCTGAAACAGGCTCCAGGCTCTGGGCTGGCAGTCAGCACAGAGCCCGACGCGGGGCTCGAACCCACGAACCGCAAGATCATGACCTAAGCGAAAGTCGGACGCTTAACCGACTAAGCCAAATAGAAACTCATTCTAAAGGTAATTATGAAAGTATTCTTAAAGCGATATTTAATACTAATGATGATAATTTTTTTTAAAAAAAGATTACTTAGCATCAATAGCTAATTCAATGCAAGACCACGAATGCACACTATCTGGGACCCAGACAAACACAAGTATTACTCTGAGGACTTAGTTTTGCTCAGGTTTGATCCCCTAAAGCATTGAATTTATCTGCCATTTTTCTCCCACATCCATTTTTAAAGATGTCGACTTTGGTGATTCAGGAATAAAACAGGATGTGAAATACAATTTGCTGTAACAAAGTTCACCTTTCTTGACCTTTTATATTTAAAGGAGTTTAAAATCTATTTCTCATCTTCCTTAACGTAGTCAATTGAGAATGCTCAAGAGAATAACTTTTTCTTAGCCTGCTGTGTGAGGCAACGACTACCTTAACATCATTGGAATTTACTTTAATTCATAATTTTGTCCTTTTGTTAGCAAAGTTTTAACATTTAAACTCATATAACAGACTCAAGAAATTAGCCACATAAATAAAAAGCAAACTGAGAACAGAAAATGATGGACATGTAAAAGATATAAATTTCAAGATAGTTCCTGTCTATTGATTTTTCTAATTGACATTGTAAGCATTGAGCCAGAATAAAGACAACAAGAAACTGAAAAGCATTCTTTAAAGACTACATATTCTCACTGAGGAACACAACACACTAGACATTAGAGAGGTAAGGGCTAATTTTAATCCACAGATTTCTTACTCCAGAGTTGAATATGAATAAGAGGAAGGCAAGAAGAATCTATGCAAACTCACCATGGACTATCTACTTTTTCCTTAAATCAATATCCCCTTAGTAGAGAGAATGATTAGAATAGCAAAGTAGTGTGTTCACTGCAAAATGTAGTTGGGAAATACATCCACAAAGAATGAATCAAGAGAAAAGAACAAATTGAAAATCACATTTCTAGGCTAAGTATATTTATTAGAATAAGGAAGTCAAACAAAGGAAACCAAAATTTAGTGGGAAAACTGAAAATCAAATACTCTGAGGGAGTTTAAAATAAAGTGCGGCATTCTATCAAGAAAAAATAAGACTTCAATTAAAGTTCAATCCACGAAGTTCATGATCACTCTACTTGGCACAGTTGTGAAGTTTGCATATTATCCTCTAGAAAGCCGTCCATAAGACATAGCTTCAGGTTTAGTTCCTGAGGACGCTGATGATGACATAGTTCATATGGTCAGAAATTGATTAGTAGAGATCCAATGTCCAACATCTTCTGTAGTCAAGAAGCCAGAAGCCACCCTATCCATATCCAAAGCCATAGACAACTGGAGAGTAGAAATTGCCTGAATCATAGCCAGCATCTACACGAGGAGATAACCACAACCGCCTCAGTAGGATCCTGGATAGATGCTGTCACTAAAGAAGCCAAAAGCCATTTTGTTAAGCAATGAGCATTTAGTAGCAAAGACCATGTTTCCTGAGAAAGACTTGCTCCATCTGTCCAAGTCTTTCATATACCCCCACTAGAGAATGTGATAACAAATGGCTCTCTTTTTGCCTAGCATTTTCTTGCTCTTTAAAGTTGTTTGAGGTTGACTGACTGCCTCCTGTTCCTTTAATGAGGTTACCCTTCTAATAGGGAAATTACTGAAGTGTCGTAAGTCTTTGGTAAAAGGAGATTCCCAATTTAACCATCAAAAATCAGGCTACCAAACAACCAGAAATGCCCTTACTGTATTATATAACATTGCTCGTGAGATTATGGATATTTTCTGGCCACACAAAATGAATTATTGATATTGTTTAAACTGTGGTCTAAGATTCTTCTCCTAAGAAATGTTTAATACATGATTGAGCCCATTATAGATGTTTTCAAAACTAATGCAAATCTTCAGTTAATCATATCTCATGAGGTACAGAAGTGTTTGTTTCTCATTAAGAATCTATTCCACAATGTAATTGCAAATATTTTACACTCAGTGATCACTTGATATTTATCAGTTATGAGAAAATATATTTTTATATTTATGAGTATCTTTTAAGTTTATGTTGAAATTCTAGTTAGTTAACATACAGTGTCATTTTGGTTTCAGAAGTAGAATTTAGTGATCCATCACTATATTTATGAGTATTTAGTCAGTTTTTGAGGATGGCCACTATCTTCACTAACTTTTTAATGGATTTTCCATTTTTTCACTGTTACTCCTTTGTCATGGAATTATGAACCATGTTTAGATTCTAACTTTATTAAACGGCATTCATCTACCAAACATGAGGAAATAATTAGAAGAATGGAATATTTCATTAGGTCTACCATATGAGATAAAAGACAGATGTAGTTTCTTTCAATAATCTACCCTCAAGAAACATGACTTTGCATGATTAATTATAAGCCTGCACTCAAAATGAGAAAAACAGGTAAAATTTAATAAAACAAAAATAATTCTTCCAATTTTTACTTATTTCCTTATTTACATTTTTTAGAAAAGTGTAACGAAAGAAGGCCAGGAGCTTAGTGTGTATTTTAGAAAAGTTAATGAAAAGAGTATTTTGGATTTCTATTTAACTCTGGATTGCTTATGTTTAAATCCACCTTGGTATACTTATCCAAATCATCTTAAGAATCCTATTGGAACTATATCTAATAAAAAGTGTAAGAACAAAGTGTTGGCCTTAAAATTAAGAATACACTGGGGCACCTGGCTGGCTCAGTCAGTGAAATGTCCCACTTGGGCTCAGGCCATGATCTCATGGTCTGTGGGTTCATGCCCCACGTCGGGCTCTGTGCTGACAGCTCAGAGCCTGGAGCCTGCTTCAGATTCTGTGTGTGTCTCTCTCTCTGCCCCTCCCCTGATCACACTGTCTCTCTCTCAAAAATAAATAAATATAATTTTTTTTTAAAAAAAGAATACACCAATGTATTTCTTTATTTCCTTCAATGAAGTGTATAAAATGTCCAAGGGCATTTCTAAGCCTTGCATGGACTTGCTTGTATCTCTGTTTTTATCACTTACTAGAGTATAATTTGGTCAATATGTAATCTAATGACAGGACCACAGTAGTTGTATCAGAAGAATTGAATTTGGGTCTGAGATTTGCATATTGTTTGCCTGAGCTTTGACAGTAATATCACATTCTGTGCCTCAAATGCAAAGTTGTAAAAAAGAGATAACCACCTTTACTAATGTATGAGGTTTTGTGAAGCCCTCAGATGACAATGTACATGAATATACAGTAGAATCATAAGGTACAGTATATATGTATAATAAAATCATTGTTTTCTTTTTATTCCAAATCCAACTCTTAAAATGGTTAACTAAAATTACTCTATGTTAACTTGGTAAACCAATGCAGTTAATGTTCTAGAGCAAGTATTTCACTAAGGTAGCACGCATCAGAATCTCTTAAATGGCTTGTTAAAACACATTGTGCTGAGTCTGTAGATCTTGAAGGAAAAGAGACCAAAGGCTTGAGTATTTGTGTTTCTAAAATGTTCCCAGTTAATGCTGATGCTGCTGGTTCAGAAACCACACATTGAGAAGCATGTTCTAGAGGTGAGATAAAATTAAATAGAATGGCAGAGAAACGTATGTTCATAACCACACGTTAACATATTTAATTAATTTTTAAACTAATTTAAAATTGGGCTGGTATGTGATGTATTCTTCAATGTAGACAGTCATTTTATATTATTTGGATTCCAAAGTAAATTGGTTTGACTTTATTACTGGACTTTGGATGTTAACATGTATACCAAGTTAACCTGGACATCACCAAGGCCCTATTTGAATTAGCCCAGATATTAGGGATAACATCTCCTGAAAAAATATAAAATCAATCCTTATTTTACTAGATTTAAAACATTGTTTTTTCTGTGCAATGCAACTGAAAATGTGACTACCGTAAACAAATTTAAACCAAAAACACATATTTAAATTTTTTAAATGTTTTACTTATTTCTGAGAGAGAGAGAAAGAGAGAGAGCATAAGCAGGGGAGGGTCAGAGAGAGAGGGAGACACAGAATCTGAAGCAGGCTCCAGGCTCTGAGCTGGCTGTCAGCACAGAGCCCGAAGCGGCGCTCGAACCCACAAACCATGAGATCATGACCTGACCCAAAGTCGGACGCTTAACTGACTGAGCCACCCAGGCGCCCCCAAAAACACATATTTAAACCACATGTCCTATGTCGACTCAGATAAGTTTTTAAGAAAGCCGAAGTGCCCTCAAGATGAAGAACTACTGGCAAATGTGCTAGAGCAGAACATACTTCAGGTAAGAATCACAAGCCTAAATGATTTGCTTCTGGAAAAGTTCAGAGACATAAAGGTGGTGTGTCTTGGAGTGAACCTGGTCCCAGGTGAATGCAGAAGCTGCACTTGGTCAAGCGGCATCTTGAGACTCAAAGAAAGATGGAATCAGACTGGAACAAAAGAAAAGAATGTTCCAGAAGTGCCATAGTCTCAGACATGCCAGCCAACCAGTAGATTCCTGTTGCCTAATATAGCCAAGCGATCAGTAAATTCTATAGCCATAATCCAGGCCATAGTCCATAGGTAAGAAGGTGCTACCATACACACAGTCAGGACTGTGGCCCAGGAAATACCCACAACTCCACCAGTAGCTCTCTGGGTCGAAGTTGTCAGGGAAGAAGTCCCAATACACTGTCCAAAAGATAAGGACTTGATCAGGCAGCAAGGTTGATGACTATAACATGTAAAGGGCTCCATCTTCCTATGTGACTTGTATAACTTAAGTGGAGAGCTATGATGAAGAATATACCTCCCTCATTCTTAAAACCAAGGGAATTAACATTCTCATTAATCTCCTAGATCTCATTGAAAAAAGAAGAGATCCTCATTATTTTTGAAAGAAGTCTGAGCTTGACTACCTGCCAAAAATGGGATTCCTCTTTATGGGTTTTGTCCCTGTAAAGAGAAATTACTGCTGTGCCTTCAAAGTCTTGGGTTAAACCAGACTCCAGATTTACGCCTCCAATTATCAGACTTCTCAACAACAAAAATATGCCGGCTGCAACACCAAACTCTATTTGTAGTCCACAGGAATTTACTGAATGTCCCCATGCTTCATAAAACTCTACACCAGCATTTGAGGTATAGATATTAAAGAGCTTGTAGATCTAACAAACCTTTCAAATTAGAAGCAAAGGGAAGACAAATAAGCTTACAATCAACATAAATATATACAGCTAAACTCCATAGTTATAAAATGTTGAGTGGACGCAGTAGGACAGGGAATTACAGTAAGAGTTTGTTTATAAATAAAATAGTACAGATAAATTAAGCCTTATGGACCAAGAAGAGTATAGCATAGCACTCAGGTGGCAAAATAAGTTTCTCTTGATGTTATAAATTACCAAAAAATTGTGAAAGCAGATAGGGAGCACAGAGAGCTAAGACGTGTTTTAGGAAAAAGAACAAGTCTTCATGACACTTGTTAAAGATTGGATGTCTGACCTTATTCAAGAGGGGTGACTACAGTGTAGTAGTATGGATTCTGTAATAGTGGAGAGACATCAGGTTCAATTTCAGATACAAGAAAAAGTGGCATTTATAGCCAAGGAACGTGTTGGGAGTCATTGGATGGAAAATTACTAAAAAAGAAGTATCAGGGGTCAGAAGGAAGGGGATTTGTTTCAGCCTAAACCAACGTAACAAGGTTCTTGCTGAAGGCAGGGCAGGGTGATAAAACGTCCCCTGCAAGACAGTGGAGGATGAGGAGCATGACACGAGGAAGATCAGATATTGAGAGTAGGTGGCATAAATGACTTAGCAGGTTTCTTACTAAACTTTGATACCATAGAGACAAGAATGGAAGACCAAAAGTCAGAGCCTCGTTGAGACAAGAGTTCAGAGAAGCCTGACTAGTTTGGCCAAGGAGAGAATCTTTGTCAGATGAATATGCCTCTTTTCCTTCCCTTTACTGCTTTCTTACTTGGCCTTCTATGTCCAGACTGTGCAACTTTGAATAGATCACTCATCTCATCATTCTAAGACAGAGCCTCAAATCATTTTTACATTTATGAAGAATTGTACTGAGGGGTACCCGGGTGGCTCAGTCAGTTAGGCATCTGGCTCTTGATTTTGACTCAGGTCATGATCTCAAGTTGGTGAGTTCCTGAGTCTGCCTCCACGTTGGGGTCCACACTGACAGCATAGAGCCTGCCTGGAACTTTGTCTCTCCCTCTCTTCCTCCTTCTCTGCCCCTCCTCTGCTCATGCTTGCCCCCCTTTCTCAAAATTAATAAACTTAAAAAAAATAATTTCACTGAAAAACACTTTATATTTGTTTTCTTTAAAATTCTAAGAGATACTATTGAATGAATGTCACTGGCGGAGCTGGACGAAGTGAAATTGCTGCATGATCTTATTGCTTCATTCTCTCAGTAGATCCCGACCCTTCTACAGGCCTCTCCTTCCGTGTCAGGAGTAGGTTTCTGGGCTCTGAGTCCACTTACTTATGAAATCTCTCTTGGATGTCACAAAAAACCCCAAACCAAATAGTACCAATTTCAGACTTGAACAAATGACTTTCAAAGGACAGTATTGGCATGATTGGGGATTCTTTAGTTTAATTTGAAAAAAAAATAACATCTTTTTATTAGAGACTCATTAAGAGCCAAATTCTGTGCTTTATTTTGGGGACACAGTGGTGAACAGTTAAGTTCCCTTCATGGAGCACACAGTTCTACAGGATAAAATTAGAGTCAGCTCTGATTAATAGGAGGCAGGCAATAAGGCCTTGGCATCAAATACACTGATTAGAAACATGCTGTCTCTCTTCAGCCTTGAGATATGAACACATCATTTGAACTTTCTAGATTCCAGCTTCTTCATGAAGAAAAGAGAACCTGGAATAAAACCAACCTCATGAGGTTGTGCAGAGGAATACTGATTTCCTACAAGCCCCGAACATGTTAGATATTAGTTCTCTTTGCTAATTATTTTTTATCATTGAAATGACTGAAAAATCATATTAGAATATACTCAAAATGATGGACTCACTTGAAATCTCAAACAAATCCACTTTAAAAGATTTTGAGTGTTAGAAGCAATCAATGGGATGAAAAATATGTTTATCATACATTTAGCTCAAAAGTAGTTGTGCTATTAGAGAGCACACAAGTTTGGTTTGTTGGTTGGTTGGTTGATTCGTTCATTTGTTTGTTCGTTGGCTTTAAATATGATTTACTTGCACATTTGTCATCAGAAAATCATAAATTGAACCATGACGCTGTGATGTCCACTGGGCAGCAGTTGTCACATCCTGAATGGCTCTGAGAAAGCCCACCCTTGAGCTGAAGGAGAATTATGGGAGATTAAAAATCATATCCAGGTGAGGATAAAGCATTGCCAGTTTATGCTTTGCTTTTACATCTGAAGCTTTGGGCAAAAGAGCAGTGGAAACTTTCTTGGGATGAGAAAAATTTTTTACTTTAAAAAAATTTATCAAATACCAGTTCATCCATTTATGCTTTCGTGTTTTGTGTTTATGTTCCCCTTGTATCTTGATTAAGTAAAAAACTCTTGACTTGTAACGTATTGATAGTCTTCCTTAGGCATCCACAGTTGTTGAAAGCCCTTTATGGGTGCGGTCTGGAAGGCAGGGCCAGTGTGGATCTCTGAAAGTGATGACTAATTTTAACTGTAGGATTTCTCTGTACTAAGAAGGTGCTTCTCTTGATCTTTTTTCTTACTGAGAAACTGCTCATAAATCTGCTTAGGAATTATCCCTCCTTTAGCACATGTACCCCAATGTTCATAGCATCACTCTCCACAATAGCTAAAACATGGAAAGAGCCTAAGTGTCCATCAACAGATGAATGGATCAAGAAGATGTGGTTTATCTATACCATGGAATACTACATGGCAATGAGAAACAGTGAAATCTGGCCATGTGTAGCAACATGGATGGACCTTGAGGGTGTTATGCTGAGCGAAATAAGTCAGGCAGAGAAGGACAAATATCATATGTTTGCACGTATAGGAGGATTAGGAGGAACTTGATGGAGGACCAAGGGGGAGAAGAAGGGCGGAAATGGTGGGGAAAAGGGAGAGAGGCAAACCATGAGAGACTCTTGAATGCTGACAAAAACTGAGGACTGATGGATGTGGGGGGGAGGGGGGATGGGCATGGAGGAGGACACTTGTGGGGATGAGCACTGAGTGTTATGTGGAAACTAATTTGACAATAAACTATTTGAAAAAAAAAAAAAAGGAATTAGCCCTCCTTTAATATGATCTATGGAAACAGAAGAAAATCTTGCAATTCTCTAAAAAGTGAGAAACTTAAGGACAAAGATATAGAACAAAAGACAAGAAAATGCAGACTAAAGAAAAATGGGAGGGAAGGAGAATCATTGGGTCATTTCTCAGACACAAGAACAATATAAATATTGTATAAGATCTCGTACATATCTCAAACTTACTATGACTTTGCCATCTTCACATTCCTCATGGTCATAACTTCATGGTCAACACTTTAATTGGATAGTCTAATCAAATATTGTGGTCCATAAGGAGGAACATTTGGAGAGCATTTTTCTACCAACCATGTGATGGGGGAAGATATCAGATGCCTTCAAAATAGCCTTTAGAGAATATTTGGGAAATGTTGAACAGACTGTTACATAACAGATTTTCTAACAAAGTTAGCCTCAGAGAATCCTTCGAGGCTTTAAACCTCTCCTGTGAACCAAATGGTAAATATACATTAGCATTCATATATTTAGCTACAAATAATGAATCATTACTTCTGAGTAATCAAAGAACTGAGAGCCTAATGCTTAGAGCAGAAGACTTAGGAGAGTAGACAGGAAGCCTGAAATCTGTGGTAGGAGTGAGTGAAAGACCTGAGAATATATTTTTGATACATAGAATGTGAAAATGCTAAAAAAAAAAAATAGGGCGCCTGAGTGGCTCAGTCAGTTCAGCATCTGACTTTGGGTTGGGTCATGAATCATAGCTTGTGGGTTCAAGCCCCGCGTCAGGCTCTGTGCTGGCAGCTTGGAGCCTGGAACCTGCTTTGGATTCTGTGTCTCCCTCTCTCTGCCACTCCTCCACTAGCACTCTGTGTCTCTCTCTCAAAAATAAATAAACATTAAAAAAATTTAAAAAAAGAAAATGCTAAAAAATAAAATGTTAAAGAAACTTGCAGCATTTGACATCTCTCCTTAATGGAGATCAGTTGGCTATGGAAACAAGTCATTAAGAAAATGGGAAGCAGGGTAGAAATAACTGCCCTCTGCATTCTATCGAGTGTGATGCCATGTACTTTTGTCTGTGCAACACTTGGTCGCAGACTCATAATTCAAGGAGTACTTCAGAATATCTTCTAGTCATCCCTTTCTTCTGGGAAGAATTACTCTGAAGCATCTTAACATGTGAAGGAAAATATTTCTTTCTTTGTTTCTTTCCCTCTTTTTCTGAAAGGCTTTTCTGTAGATAAGATGCCTTTAATATTCAAATCACCTTTGGGGTGCCTGGGTGGCTTAGTCGGTTAAGCGTCCAACTTTCGCTTAGGGCATGATCTCGCCCTTTACAATTTGTTGAAACTTGCTTTATGACTTGCATATGATCAATTTATGTAAATGTTCCATGTGTGCTTAAAAATAGTGCGTATTTCACAGTTCCTGGTTATGGTTTCTATATCTCTAATTAGGTTGTAGTTATTCATGTTTTTCAAATCTCCTATTTTCTTACTTCCTGTCTGCTTGTTCAAACATTTTTTGAAAGAGGCATTTTAAAATTCTCTGTTATGGGGCGCCTGGGTGGCCTTAGTCGGTTAAGCGTCCGACTTTCGCTTAGGTCATGATCTCGCGGTTCGTGGGTTCGAGCCCCGCGTCGGGCTCTGTGCTGACTGCCAGCTCAGAGCCTGGAGACTGTTTCAGTCTGTGACTCCCTCTCTCTCTGACCCTCCCCTGCTCACGCTGTCTCTCTCTCTCTCTCCTAGAAATAAATAAANAACAGGAGATGAAGAAAGGCATTATATAATAATTACAGGGTCTATCCATCAGGAAGAGCTAACGAGTATAAATGACTACACATTGGGGCGCCTGGGTGGCTTAGTCGGTTAAGCGTCTGACTTTCGCTTGGGTCATGATCTCGCGGTTCGTGGGTTCGAGCCCCGCGTCGGGCTCTGTGCTGACTGCCAGCTCAGAGCCTGGAGCCTGTTTCAGTCTGTGACTCCTTCTCTCTCTGACCCTCCCCTGCTCACGCTGTCTCTCTCTCTCTCTCCTAGAAATAAATAAACATTTAAAAAAAATATTCAAATCACCTTTCTCAGATCTACAGGCTCTATTAGCAGGGAAATCTTAAATATACAGAACTTAGTTTTCAGGTAATTAGGAGCAATAAACGATTAAGGAGAAGGTAGGAAAGAAAAAAAATACTTTTCTTCATGTGTGACCTGAGTCATCAAACACATAATCATCAGACTTCCAACCCACAAATGGCTATGAATTAAAGAATAATTACAAGATGTTAGCACATGGGTGTTTAACATCTTTTTCATGTTCATTGAAGGAATTTGTAAGATAATCCAGTCATATTTATTGAGTTTCTACTATGTGTAGCGCACTAAACTTGGTTCAGCTCAATACTAAAACTGATGTACAATTAGAAACAAATATGTAACTATACCCCCTACAGACAACAGCTGAGCCGGGGTGTAGTTATTTTCCTACTCTTTGTTTTCACTTTATCTGTAAAATGTTATTTATTCAGTTTTTATTTTTATGAATCCTACATAAATATTCAATGAAACATCTTAGCTCTTGGTTCAAAACAAATAGAAGAAGCTGAAAAGAATGGGAAATGAAAAGCCATAATAAAGGACCCTATATGTGTTCCAAATTGGTGGTACAAAGATAAATTATTTAGGGATTTTTTTTAAAAATTTTAATGTTTATTTATTTTTGAGAGAGAGAGACAGAGTGCAAGCAAGGGAGGGGCAGAGAGAGAGGGAGACACAGAATCCAAAGCAGGCTCCAGGCTCTGAGCTGTTAGCACAGAGCCCGACGCAGGACTCAAACTCAGGAAAGGCAAGATCATGATCTGAGCTGAAGTCAGATGCTTAACTGACTAGCCACCCAGGTGCCCCAGGGATATTTTTTAAAATACAAATTCCCAGACCCTGCAGATTTTCTCATCTGAAGGATGGTGGAGAGGGAGAACTAAGTATAAGCATTTTTTTTTTTTTGAGAGAAAGAGAGAGTGTGCTAGGAAGAAAGGGCAGAGAGAGAGGAAGAGAGAGTGAATCTCACCACATACAGAGACGGAAAGAAAGAGTGTGTGTGGAGACTGGAGTGGGGCTTGAGCTCACCTGAAGTGGGATTTAATTCATGAACTGTGAGATCATGACCTGAGCCAAAGTCAGATGCTTAACCAGCTGAGCTACCCAGATGCTCCAATGTAAGCATTTATTTAAACCATAGGTAGTAGAAGTGAATTACAGTTAAAAATTGCTGTATGATATCAAGAAATGTAGAACATTTTTATATTACTTAGGAAAATATGAGTTTATAATCCATCTAATAATATACTTTTTCCTTTAAACAGAGCATGGCATCAGAACCTTCAGCCCCAATACTGTGATTCAAAGGTACCCGGCATGTGGCACACCTGGGTGGCTCAGTGGGTTGAACATCCGACTTCGGCTCAGGTCATGATCTTACAGTTTGTGAGTTTGAGCCCTGCATTGCGCTCTTTGTTGACAGCCAGGAGCCTGCTTCAGATTCTGCATCTCCTTCTTTCTCTGCCCCTCCCCGACGCATGCACTCTTGCACTCTCTCTCTCTCTCTCTCTCTCTCTCTCTCTCAAGAATAAATAAACATTAAAAAATTTTAAAGAAAAAGATATTAAGCACAGAAGACTTCAATGTATATCTTATACATCTTTCGATGTGAAGGATTTCTCCTTTTGTTTTTAGCTTGTGATGTAAATGATTTTCTTTTATTAAGATTTAGTTACCTGAGGTTGAGTAGATAGATTGATAGATGATAAATGAGAGAAACAGAGAGAGGGAGAGAGGGAGAAAGAGTGTGTAAGTAATGGCCTAAAACAATGCTTCTTACACTGTGGTCCTCACACCACCTGAGCTAGAATCCCCGGGGTACTTCTAAAATCCTTAGATTTCTGGTTCATCCATGTTGTTGCAAATGGAAATATTTCCTTCTTTTTTAAGGCTGAATAATGTTCCATTGTATATATACCACATTTCCTTTATCCATTCATCTCTCCATGAAGGGATACTGTTTCCATATCTTATCCACTACGAATCATCCTGTAATGAAATGGGAGTACAGATATCTCTTTGAGATAATGATTTCATTTTCTATGGGTTTATACCCAGAAGAGGGATTGCTGGATCATAAGGTAGACTATTCTTAATTTTTTTTTTGAGAAATTTCCATATTGTTTTCCATAGTGGCTGAGTCAATTTCTATTCCCACCAGTAGTGTATAAGAGTTCTCTTTTCTCCACATCCTTACCAAACGTATCACTTATCTTTTAGATAATAGCCATTCTAACACGTGTAAAATGTTAATGCATTGTGTTTTGGTCTGTATTTCCCTAATGGCCGCTGATGTTGAACACCTTTCATATACCTGAAATGAAAACCATAAGCATATGGAGTGAATAATATGTTAATTACCTTGACTGTGGCAATCATTGCAAAATGTATACACATATCAAAACATTCTGCTGTACACCTTAAATCTATACGCTTTTTATTTGTCAATTATACTTCAATTAAGTTGGAAAAAATAGATTTCTGGGTTACACCTCAGATGTACCAAATCAGAACTCTTGGAGGAGAAGCATTAATAACCTACCCTCCAAGCCAACTCCCCAGGTGATTCTCCCTCACACCACAACTTCCAAAACACTGGGCGAGACAGCTCTCTGAGGTCTCTTCAAGCACAAATTTTATATAACTCAGTCTCCATTCTAGAACAGTGGAACAGACATCTAGTTTCAACCTGACACTCTAATTCCTGAGAAACCCCTCTTTTCATTTTCTATTCTATTCTAACATACATGTTTACATTATAATTCTCAGTATGAATTAATATACAGCTACTAGGAAGTTTCAAACTGGAGATTTTATCAGCTATCACAATGGTGTACTGGGAAAGAATCGACTAAGTAAATCCTTGAACAAGATTTCTTTTTAAAGATTTCTGTTGGATGAAATATGGTGGAGAAAATGCTCTCTTCCAAATTAATCTCTCCAAATAGCCTTTACACTTTTGGTTACAAGGTGAATCATAGCCAATATAGCCATGTGCAGATATTCAATAAAAGAGCAAAGGGTTAAGCAAAGCTCGCTGTCACTGAGAATATTTGTACTATACATAAAATGCTTTCAACAAGAGGATTGAAACATTTTTGACAAGGAATAATGCTCTTTTCTCTAAAGAAACCCAGAATAAGACTGATATATCTTCGGAAACACTTCTTTACAGTTATCCCCCCCGCCCTCATGTTTATGAAGTAACTCATATCTCTAAAGAGTAAAACTCACTACCTGGTATTCATTGTACAAAGATTAAGAACTTTTCCAACATTGTTTCTAACCTAGAGTTTCTAAGATGTAAAATAAACACCATAGATATTTTTCCAGGAGGCAACTATCCCTTCCCGTAAAAGACTCTCAGGCTCCTAAAATAAACCTATAGCTATTCTATTATATGAGGCCTCAGAATCTTTCAATAGGTACTTTATGCTACATTTTTTAGTCGCTGGGAGAGAGAACATGGTGGGTTTCATTTGCACTCATAGAGAAATAAGTGGAAAAGCCCTCCATCCCCTCCCCCCCACCCCACAACCACCCTCCCCGCACCACTACCACCACCTCCCCCCACCAGCACCATGTTGGATTTCCTTGAGGAGGGGCAGGAGTGGTGAGATGAAGGACACCAAGCACTGAATGGTGCATTATTGGCTAAGAGATTGGAGGTGGATGTCAGAGTTAAAGGAAGGTTAAGATCAGCATTTTTCTTTTCCTTACAAGCAGCCCCCTCTTGACTGTTTATCACACCCAGGTCAAGGATTATTTGCCGTGTCACTGCTTCTAAAGCCCGCAGGAGAAAAAATGAATCCCCTCCCCTCCCCACTCGGTGCAACAGAAAGCATTCACACACCAAGAAAGGAAACTGGGCTCAGGTGAGTCTTATGCTGGCTGAGACAAGTTTATTGAAAATTCCACACCCATACCCACAACTTTATCAAGAGTTGTGAGCATGGTGAAAATTCGGAAGAAATAAAAATTGGGGTATCAAGTTTCTGAAAATGTCTCGAAGGACACCATCCAGGGAAGGCAGCTGGGGGCTCCATCTGCTCTTCTATGTTCTTCCCCCTGGACTCTGGTGCTAGGTCTGAGAAGCAGCGCCTGGGAGGTCGAGCAGCACAGGAGGACTAAAGACGGAGGTAGAGGACTGACGTGGAAGGGTGCCTCTCAGCCTTGGGAGAGAAGATTCTGCGCCTCGGCAATTTCAGCAAATCAGTAGAGGTCAAAAGGCCAGTATCTCCTGTAGCCGAAGGCCCCACAGCCGTTGTAACCATAACCGAAGCCATAGCCCACGGGGGAGTAGGTGCTGCCGAAGCCACAGCCCACGCTGTACCCCAAGGGGTAGCCGTAGCTGCCCCAGTAGCACCCTGGGAAGACGGTACCGGAGAAGTTGTTGCAGTGCATGGTGTCTGAAGAGGAGGGCTCAGGTAGCAGGGGAATGTGTTTCCTCTGTGTGATGGATTCCCCAGTCCCAGAACCTTCTTTATATACCCTGGCCGTGGGGTGTGGTGAAAAACATAGGGCCCTCATTTTCATTCTTGACACTCATTTTCATTCTTGACATCACAAAAGGCTCATTAATGTGATTTGCCCTTGCGTTAGATGTCTTTACAGCTGCTTAAGAAAGCTCTGATGTCATCCGATGCAGGCATAGGAGCCCTTCAAACAAAGTGTGTCCCTCCACTAAAAAAGCATTGCAGCGACTTCAAAGAACTGGGTCCTACAGACCCGAGATCTAATTCACCACAAACAGGCTTTGTAAAACCCAGAAAGGTTCTGAACTTGTCAACCCTTATTCAGTCCTCTTGCTCTCTGAATTTCCACAGCACATAGTTGGAATTCTATAAACCTGCATCAAATAAATTAATCCATGAAATAATAAATAGTGAACCCAACTAAACCTTGAGGTATTTCTTAGTGTTCACTTGATTGAAGAATTCTCTTTTGGGTAGTGTGCAAGACAAATGCCACAGAACTTGCAGGAAAGTCTCCTTTTTATTTATTTTTTCTCTATCTACAGCTACTCTGGTTTAAAAGCTGGTTAAAAAATTAATCTTAATTATAATTCTCACCTGAACTATATCCAACATCACATTTCGAGACTACTGCCTGAACGCATAACCTTATAATTGTTTTAAAAAAATAAATAAATAAAATAAAAATAAAATGGAGTTTGTGGGTTCTTTCTCAAAATGAATTGTCAAATAAATGTGATTTGTTGATCTGATACCCTTTTTTGAAATAACTATGGAGGGCAGCAGCCCGGGTGGCTCAGTTGGTTAAGCATCTGACTCTTGAGCTCGACTCAGGTCATGATCTCATGGTTTGTGAGTTCAAGCTTTGCGTCAGATTCTGTGCTGATAGGGTGATGCCTGCTCTTGGTCTTTTTTCTCCATCACTCTTTATCTCTACCCTACTGATGCTCTCTCTCTCTCTCTCAAAAAAAAAAAACTTATTAAAAAAACATTTAAAATAAATATTGAAAATAGTAACAAAATAGAAAAATGAATGACAAATTTTATCCTGAAATGTGTACTTTTTTTTTTTTAACTGGGTCTATTAAAAGCAGATTATCTGACAAATGTGACAGAACTGTGAAGGGTCAGGTGATATATCAGGTCAACATTTCACTTCTCACATCTCAGGAATGGGAAGGAAAGTCACTCCTTTCTTAATAGAAATTTAGTTCTCAAATATGAATGAAAGGGACAAGATTGATCAAAACTACCGTGGGTCATGCAAGACCTAATAACCTGTTCTAGATACTTGCACTGAGATATCCCAGAATGGCACTTAGTAGAAAACTTACAGAAAACACAGCAGGAGATGTGGCACAGAAATACAAAGGCACAGAGCTATCATGAATCGTTCTCAGAAGGCCATGGAAAGGTTATGTCTCTTCCATAATGTCCCCTCAAATTTTACTTTAGATCCTGGAGATAACATTCCTCCCTGTCACCAGCAACTAAGGTCTAAATTTCTGGGAGTACATAGAGGTTACACGTTGAATCCAAAAGCAAGGTGAAACACCTGGAAAAACATAAAACTCTGCCAGCCTTCAAACCATTAATTGATTAACTACAGAAGAAGCCTTTTTGAAAATCCACAGTGCTGTGCTGTCATCTTTTTTTGTGAACAAAGCTCCATGGCCACACTTAGGATGACTCGGGTCTTAAAATTCCAACACTTCATGTGACTTAGGCCTCAACAAATTCAGGGAATTAAAATGAGCTCTGCTGCTAAAATATAAAGGTTATTCAACGGTAGAGCCTTCCTTAAAAACCATAGAATGATGTACACTATTTTTCTGCTGTCATCACATTGCTCTGCTCTGTAAAGAAAAACCAATAACCTTTGGAAAAAAGAAAAATGAAACAAAAACTAGCATCGTGCAACGGAAAGGAAAAAAGACTTGAATCAATGCCAAAGTTCAATTATGACACTCTGTTTAAATGAGTTCCCCCCTCACCTGCCTACCCATTCTGAGACACTAGCTATGCCCTGCAGGGCATAACACCCAGCTCTGTATCTGAATAGTAATGGTGAATAAAAATTAAAATAAACCATCATTTTAAAATACTAGTCTCCAGGGGTCCCTGTGTGGCTCAGTCGGTTAAGTCTCTGACTCTTGATTTTGGTTCAGGTCACCATCTCACAGTTTGTCAGACGGAGCCCCACATTGGGCTCTGCATGGACAACTTGGAACCTTGGGATTCTCTCTCTCTCCCTCCCTCTCTTTCTGCCCCTCACCCACTCATTCATGCACGCTCTCTCTCCCTCTCTCTCTCAATATAAATAAATAAACATTTTTTTAAAAGCCCTTAAAATCTTAGGCCCTGTTTATAGCAAGCATCCTGAATTTTCTCCAGAAAGTCTACAAAAATTCCTAGCCCAAGAAAATTTTAGGGAGACACATTAGCAACAAGTCATTTTAAAACATAACTCTTAGCTAGCTTAATCCTCATGGGACCTAAGAGAGCTTTCTTCTGATACAGGTTTATCTAGGGGAGGTGTCGGGTCTGTAAAGTGTGAAGTTTATACAATGCTGAGAACCCTTTTTTATGAAAAAGAATACCACATAAAAATACAAAATTAAGTGCAAAATGAAACATCTGCTAAATGCTAAAAGAAATCACCAAAAAATTTACACACTAACAAAAATCACAGTTATTACAAAATTCTGAAAAAAAGTATTTTTACTGCTTGACCACTGTCATAGTTCTATAACATTTGTCCATAGACTCCATCATTTCAAACTATCTTCTCCACTACGCATCCTGTGCTGAATTCCACGGGGCAAATTCATGCTGAGATATGACCCCTGCTTCTGCATCTTCACGTTCAAACTTTTTGGGTGAATCAATGGAGTGGATGGCCAGAATTCCTGGGAGCCATTCTCACATAAGGATGGCTAGAAATAGCCTAATTAGATACAGAAGTGCCTGCAAGCCACATAAATCTGCAAGCCCCAATATCCAAATTAAATGTATCTCCTACTCAACCTCTCCTTAAGCCAGATGCCAAAAAGGCCCATACACCTTCCAGAGCCTCCCAACATGAGAAGAAATGTGATGTGGGGAGCCACAGTGAAAATTGTATAAACCAATTGCAGTAAAATGTCTTACTTTTGTGAGTGTCTAAAAAACAAGAAGAAACAAAAAACAAAAAACTATAGTCATGTGACATGGAGGTTTGACAAAGAGGAAAATATATTCTCACATAAAAAATAACACAGTATTGGACTAATCATAACTGGATAATTATCAGTTTGGATAAAGTTCATGAGCTTTTTCTCTTTTAATAAAAATCTTAAGATTATTTAACGAATAACTTGATTTCTCCTTTCACATTTCTTTGATTTTAAATAAAGTCTGACATGAATAAAGATAGGGAAGAATCTTCCTCTTTGATTTTCTACAAAGAAGCAAGTAATGTACTACGTACAGATCTTAGAGTCAATTTCAGTATGCACAATAAAAATAGCTTTTATCTTAGGGTGCCTGGGTGGCTCAGTCAGTTAACCATCCAACCCTTGATTTTGCCTCAGGTTATGATCTGATGGTTTGTGAGTTCAAGCTCTGCATCAGGCTTCATGCTGACAATGTGGAGCCTGCTTGGGATTTTCTGTCTCTCTGTCTCTCTCTGCCCCTCTTCTGCTCTCAGGCTCTCTCTCTCTCTCTCTCTCATTCTCTCTCAAAATAAATAAATGAACTGTAAAAAAAACCAGTTCTTGTCTTGTAAGATAAAGTTTCCAGCTTCAAAATATTATAATTCATTACTAATGAGAGAGAAATTACAAGGGAATCCTTTAAATGAGTTTTAAATTATATGTCAGTGGTTACTCTATAATACAAGAATTCTCTTCCATTTATCTTTTCGAACATTGACTCTTACAGACATTTATTGGGCATCTGCTGTGTTTCAGGTATACTGTTAGGCTCTAAGGATCTGAAGATGAATGGGAAATGGTAATTAAATGGAAAATGACAAGTAAATGAATAAACAGTGTTATACATTCTACCCTGGAAGTCCCTACTGCCTTCTGTAGACTTTAGGGATGAAAGAGAGTGAACAAGTCTCCTTGAAATGGGGGGAGGGGGAGGATGGCGTATTGGCCATGGAAAGCTTCATTCTGGAAGGAACACATATTTGAGCTGGGTCTTGAAAATGAGTATTTTATTGGTGGGCATTGCATAGAGGGGATAGTGGATTTAGGAGATATTCCAGGAAGAAGTGTTTTAGAGTAAAGTCTCAACAGTGTTAAATAGTACAGTGTCTTCCAGGAGTCACAGATGATCCAAAGGGGTCCTAGCCATAGTGACAGGAGAATTCATGGAAGGTGGGGCTGAAAAGGTAGTTGGGAGCACAGGAGACTGTAGGTGCCTTGGAGGCAAAGGGAGCCATTCATGCACTAAGCTAGGAGTGGCATAATCAGTTTACATTTCTGAACTATCACTACTCAGACAGTGTGGAAGATGCATCGGAATGGGGAAATCCTGGAGGTATGTATGAAGGTCAGATTTAAAATTGTATCTAGTAGGAATGCTTTCGGCTGCAAGTAACAAAAACCCAATCTGAAGCCTGCTTAAACAAAAAGTTTATTTTTCACCACTAATAGGAAACAAGAACACGGGCCATTCCAGGGCTACTTCAGGGCTTGGCAATGCCAGGATGCAGAGCTGGGACCCTCTCTGTCTCTCCCCATGGCTGCGGGATCGCAGCAGCAGGTGCATGCTTCATAGTCCTCTGCATCAACATCCAAAACCAGGAAGCAGAAAAGACGATTTCTTCTCCCACAGCTCCTTTGTGTTTGCTGTCTCCAAAGAATTCATTTCACATTTGCCTTCCAGTGGATTCCTTGTGAGTCCCATGATCCAGAACCGAATCACGGCTCATGATTCGGCTCCAGAGGAGTCTGGAAAAACATGTACCAGGCATTTTCTGCTGGTAGAGTGCAAAACAGGCTCTGTTAGCCTAGAAAGAAGGAAAGGAATGGTCACTGGATTGATAATCAATAGAGTCCCATAAAAGCCGTCACACCGAGTTAGGTAAGAGACGATAGGAGCCTAAACTAGAGGGGAGGTGTAAACAAGGGAATGAAATTCAGACTTGTTAGAGAGGTAGGGGCGCCTGGGTGGCTCAGTCAGTTAAATGTCTGACACTTGGTTTCAGCTCAGGTCATGATTTTATAGTTCATGGGATCAAGTCCCACGTCACAGTGTGCACTGACAGAGCAGAACTTGCTTGGGATTCTCTCTCTCTCTCTCAAAATAAATAAATAAACTTAAAAAAAAAAAAGAATTGTTAGAGAAATAGACTGAACACATGTGGGTTAACAATCATCTATCGGGATTATCACCCAATACCCCCACCAGGGATTCTGATACAAGACATACGTGGAAGACACTGTAAGAAGGAATACCAAGGGGAAGTGCTTCCCAATCTTTTCCCCACAACATGCACAGTACATTACACATCTTTAGGATACAGTGGAGTAATCAAGTGAGACTCACTGAGTGCAGATAGCCATGCCCTGAGCTCTGCCACCCCAGATCCTGCCCAAATCATCCAGAGGCTTGGACCAGCAGTACCTCTGGCACACCTGTAATTCGGTGCTGAGGTCCTCCAGTTAGGAAGCTCTGTAAGGCACTTGGAACAATTAGAGATAATAAAATAGCCAGTGGAGACAGCATCTAATTATTTTTACAAGAAGCATATAAAGAGAACTGTCATACTTCTATAATGTAAAGTTATCCTGGAGAAGATGCTCACTCAGACCCTTGATTTTAATCTTCCTAACTATTGCTGTCTGACAATCAAATACTGGGACCCTCAAAATATGACCTCCCTTCCGTTAATCTACTAACTTTCATACAAAATTTAATTATTGTCATCTAGAGCCCCATACTCAGAAACTGTATCTGGTTTTCACTATGAAAATAAGATCTACATCCAGGCTGTGGGAGGATACTACCTGAATAATCAGAATCAATACCCCAAAGTCACCCTTGACACCCCCTCACTTGCAAATCCAATGTATGGCAAAGTGCTGTCCATTTTCCCTTCTGAAAGTCTCTTGAGTCTATTAATTTCTCTCAATCTCCACTTCACCACCTCTGGAATTATTATTTAGAAATTAGAATTATTATTTCCTAATGCTACAAACTATACCACAAACTCGGTAGCTTAAAACAACACAAACTTATTATCTTAAAACTCTCATGCTCAGAAGTCTGAAATCAAGGTGTCGTCATGGCTGGGGGTGCCTGGGTGGCTCGCTTGGTTAAGCGTCCGACTTCAGCTCAGGTCATGATCTTACGGTTCGTGGGTTCGAGCTCCACTTCGGGCTCTGTGCTGACAGCTCCGAGCCTGGAGCCTGCTTCAGATTCTGTGTCTCCCTCTCTCTCTGACCCTCCCCTGCTCATGCTGTCTCTATCTGTCTCTCAAAAATAAATTTAAAAATTTTTTTAAATTAAAAAAAAGATGTCATCATGGTTGGTTTCTTCTACAGGCTCTGAGTGGAAGACCTGTTTTCTAGCCTTTCTTTTTTTTTTTTTTTAGCTTCAGAGGTCACCCGCATTCTTTGGCCATGGCCCCTTCCCTGCCTCCCTCCTCTCTCTTGCTTTTACTACCTTTACAGACCATGACCACCTTGTTTGCCTCTTATAAGGATCACATTGAGCCCACTTGAATAATCTAGAATAAGCTCCCCAGATTAAGTTCCTTCATTTACCCACTTCTGCAGGTAAGGCAGTGGCACGGTAAGGTAACATATTCACAGGCTATAGGGTCAGAATGAACATGTTGGGGGATCCATTTTTCAGCCTCTCACATTACCCAATGCAAGCTATTGATGTATGTGCCTACTCTGCTGTAGTGGCTTCAGAGCTAGTCAAGCGACAGCTGCCTCCTTACAATCGGCTTCCAATAACCAAAGTGTATACCAAAGGCAGATCTGGTTATGATAGACACACACACACATACACACTCATCAAAATATTTCAATGGCTTCCCATTGCTTTCAGGATAATATTTTTTAAATTTACCTTTAAACTGACTAAAAAGCCCCCAACTCAATGCTTAACCTTCACTGTCTTTTCGTTCATCGAAGGTACCATTCTTCTTCTCACTCTCAAACCTTGGCACTTGCTGCTTATTCTGATGAAATTCTTTTCCCTCCCCTCCCTCCAACCTCTAGACACCAGCTCAACCACTTCTTTTGGAAGGCCTTTCTGTCCTCCCTTCCCCTGCATTAGCTATATCCACTGACAACATCATGGCCGACCACCATGTCCCCCATATCTGTAGCACTTTTCACAGTTGTCTTTAACTCTTAACTATGTGACTGATACCTGTTTCCACTAACCTGCTCAATGATGAGCAGAAATGATGCTTTTAATCAGCCTTGATCCCTCTGTAACTCATTTTTGGGGATGATAAAAATTTTCAATAGTATCAACTGAATGAATGAATGAATGGATGAATGAATGAATGAAATAATTAACATTCTAAATGTAATTTGGCCACTTACTTGCTGTGTGAATTTAGGCAAATCACTTTTCGGGGCCCCAAGCCATTTGACTACAAAATGAAGTAAGTTGACTTCCTGGGACTCAGCACCTCAACCATGGTATGATTCTCACATCAAAATCACAGATGACCCAAGATTACAATGCACCCCTCTCTCTTTGGAATTTGGTCAATTAAGCGTGCGACTATATAGAGCACTTTTGCTCACTGTATTACACACCCCTGCTAAGACAAAGTAATGGGCTCCCAGCTGCCATCACTTTAAAAACCAAAATGCAGTGATGGAATCACAGAAGAGAATTGTTGAAGTCTCTGCAAAAGGTTCTAACACAATCGTTTCCAAAGTTTAGTCTCTGCAAGAATATCTCTGGATACTTGTTTAAATGCATACCTTCAGGGGCACCTGGGTGGCTCGGTTGGTTAAGTGTCCGACTTTGACTCAGGTCATGATCTCATTGTTCATGGGTTGGAGCCCCATGTGGGGCTCTGTGCTGACAGCTCAGAGCCTGGAGCCTTCTTTGGATTCTGTGTCTCCCTCTCTCTGCCCTTCCCCCACTCACACTCTGTCTCTCTCTCTCTCAAAAATAAATAAATATTAAAATAAAATAAAATGGACACTTCCAAGCTCCTCCATTCCTTTAGATTAATATTTACTGGGTCTGAGGTAGGGCCAAGGAATCTGCATTTTTAATAAGCAGTCCAAGTGATTCCAGTAAAGGAGGTGCTTTGGTCACACCTTGAGGAATCTGTAGTGTTCAATGGTAAACTCTCTGAAAGGTGTCCTCTTTAATAAAACACAAATCTCAAAATGAGATGAGCATGAAATGGTGAAGGATAAAAAGGAGACACCTTGTTAACCAGGCTCAATAAACCAGAGTTAATATGACTTATTACCACAGATGACTTTGCTTCCCCCAGGAGACATTTGGAAATGTCTGGAGTTATTTTTGTTTGTCATGACTGGGGTGGTACTTCTTTGCATCTAATGGGTAGGGGTCAACGTTGCTGCCAAACAGCCTACAATGTACAGGACAGCACCCCCTCACCCCCACCCCAAACTCTCACAACACAAAAGTATCCAGCCCCAAAAGCCAATAGAGTCAAAGTTAAGAAACACTGACCTCAAGTCAAGATCACATGCAGTCAAATATGATTGCCAAACAATATGCCCCAAACATGTCACATGACAAGGCCAGAACTTGTTGACCAAGTCTTGGGGCTCACCTGAGACACAATTTCAATGCTTTACTATCTAAGCACTTGTGGGCCTAAGCCACATTGGTGAGGCCACTTGGTTAATTATCAGGGCAAGCACCTAATTACTGAAGCTCGCTATTTGATGTAGAACCTGTGATGTGTCCTTAAGAAATAAGGTGACAGCATAGTAACGCCTGGATGCATAATAAGCTCACTGACTCTTGTCAGAAGCACCTCACAGGTGCTTACCAACCAACGTGAAAAGCCATGTTTTTGCTGTCAGCTTTTACTCGCTGGTGGGAGAGGAAGCCATTGTTGGCATCTACGTTCTATCCTCAGTAATCCAAAACCAGGAGCTGGGGTCCACTTTTTGGACACAAAGGGAGTGTTAGAGCCAGAAACTGGAAATGTGTATAAATTAAAAGCAGAGCACCAACCTTTAAGCTGCGTTAGTCCAAAGGAGAAAGGTTAAGAAATTGTGGTCTGTTGTGCTACCTCTTCGCTAAACAGACTCACTGATGACTGTAACGTGACATCTCAGCATATTTACTCACTGGCTGCCCTTTGGAAGGCTAAGGGTATGTTCTTCTGCCTTAAAAATCATGTTTTGTATTAACCGCCTAACAACAAATGATGACAAGCTTTGTTTACCGGAAGCATCGTTTCCTCAGTCTTTGCTAACCAAAAACTAACATAAAAATAAATATGAATTTCAAAAGTAAGACCTATGTCCCCAAAGATTTCTTCATCTTAAAATTTAAGGCTGCTCATTAGGAAAGTCTTGAAAATTCTGAAGTTGTAATCGACTGCATTGGACAGAGAAGCTTCAACATGGAGATAATGAGGCACATTTGTAAAGAGATTACCTAAGAGGCGAGAGTGACTGAAAAGGGAAGAAAAAGGAACAGAACACCCCTACTGCTAATACTATTGTCAAAGATAATGTCAGGAGTCTCACAGGCAAGTCACTGCAAAAGAATTTGTGTCTGTGAAATAACAGGGTGTATTTAGAAACAATGATTCTCAGCACATTTAGGAGTCTAATAGAATATCGGAAGAGGTCTCTGTCTGGCAGCCTCAGAGGCAAGAAATATTTCCATTTATCTAATCAAAAGTTCTCCTGCTTCAATTGTAAGTGCTTTTCCTCTATCCACAGTGGAAATGGAAAGCATAAACTAGTTATTCTGTAAATATCAGTAAAAGTAGAACAAAAATATAGGAGAGATAATATTTTGAAAACTTTACTTTTTTGCTGAAAATCTTCATACCATTTCATCAATACTTTCAAAATCCAAGAGTGAGACCTATGTCCCTCCCTACTTCCTTTGGGATAAGAATTAACAGGAAGGGACCAGTGCTCAAACTTTATGTGCACACAAAACACCTGAGATCTTCTCAAAGTGCAGAGTACGGGAGGAGCCCAAGATTCTGCCTTTTGAATGGTGATGCCAATGTGCTTGTCCTCTGACCATATTTTAAGGAGCAAAGGAGTAAGCTTTTTCTCTAGGATTTTAAATAATTATAATAATTCCACAAATATTTATCAAGTGTGTAAGATGCAGCATATTAAACTAGGCACAGCGCATATCCTTAAGGAACTCACAGTATACACACTCTAGTAAGGGAACCAATGAGGGTAAGAAAGAGAAACAGCAGCCCCTCACCTCGTTAATCATGGACCAGAGCATTCCTCATGGCCATACGCAATCTCCGCAACATCAATTGAGACAAGGTCAGTCTGTGACAAGGATGGAGTTAGGTAAAAACAAGACCTCTGTGTAATCATGGCCAAGAACAGATGAAAACAAAAACACCAATCAAACACGAAAATGACGAGGCAGGCATCACTTTCAGTGACTACCGCCTCTTTACCAGTAACAGTTTTAGCCTTATTCCACCCACTAAGTAAAAACTGTTAAGATATCCAATCATGGAATTCAGCCTGCTTCATGACAGTACCTGTGGGAGGCAGAATAATGGTCCCCCAAAGATGTTAGCCTAATTCTGGGAGCTATGAGTATGTTATGTTACATGGCAAAGGGGAATGAGGGTTGCTAACTCAGTGGCCTTAAGGCAGGCCCATTACCCTGGATTATCTAGGTGAGTCTAATGTAATCAAAAGTGATTGGAGGAAGGAGGAGGGTCAGAGTCAGAATTAGGGAAAGAGATTTGAAGATGTTATGCTGCTGTTTGTGAAGATAAAGGAAGGGGGCACAAACCAAGGGCTTGGGGACAAGACTTCAGAAACTGGCAAAGTCAAGGAAATCCAATGAATGGAGTTCTACCAACACCTCCACTTGAACCCAGTAAAACCCATTTTGAACTTCTGACCTCCAAAACTGTAAGAGCCTGATAATGTGTTGTTTGAAGCCATTAAGTTCGTGGCAATTTGTTGCAGATTGTATCCAATCCAGAAGAGACAGCTGCATGCTTTAATCATTTGCAAAATCACCTCATTCAAGTCCAAATCTTAGAACAAACCCTTCCTAAAGCCCTTTTATTGAGAAATCTTGCAGTTTCTCATGTTGTATGATTTCCGCTTTTGCGGCAAGCTAATACACCCAATTTTGACTACAGCTCTGTCCCCGATGGTCTTGGTTGGTGGTGGGCTTTGGAAGTGCAGTGTGAACGGTTTGGTATTAAAGTAAACAGAGGTGGGGCTTTTAAACTGGAACTAGGAAAGCTCCCTGGAGTAGAGGAAGATGTTTTGAAGGATCTGTAGTTCACCAGATGAAGAAGGGGGTAGAAAGGGGCAAAGAAATATGGCAGGTTCAATTACTGGAGAAAGGAAAGGATGATGGAGATGAACAAGAAATGGGACTAGAGGAATCAGTAGTTGATCTGTATCCTGAAAACTGGAAATAGCCAGAAAAATAGCCTGAATCTGTGAAAGAAAGAAAGTCAAGATTATATTCACATATTAAGGGATGACTGCATCTGCTGTATGGAAGAGCGATTGGGAACAGGGCTGGTAGACTGGATAGGGCAGCTGGTGTAGTAATCCAGGCATGAAATGACAAGAATGTGAATTGGGCAGAAATATTGGGAATAAAGACCTGACAACATTTCTTAGGGAAAGTGAGGAGGCAAAATCTAAGGACTTGGTATCTAGGTAGAGAATGGAGTCTAGTATTCACTGAAAGTTATTTGGCAAGTCTGTAAAATAATGGAGGGTCTTGATAATCCCAGAGTGAAATCAGCAAACACATGTTAACATTCTCTCTTATCAGTGGTAGAGGATGGGCTGGGAAAGAATCTAGAAACCCTGGCTTGAGAGTTGGTTCAAGTCTCAGCCTTCTCACTTGGTGAATATTTGCTCACAGAAAAATTGCATAATTTTTACCAATTTCCTCAGGATACCTAATCTCCCAATTTGACTAGAAAAATTAAATAGAATTCAGTGTTGATGAGGATGTGGAGAAAAGGGAACCTACTGTTGGTGGGAATGTAAAATGGCACACCTATTTTGGAAAATAGTATGGGGGTCTCTCAAAAATCTTAAAACTAGAATTCCCATGTGATCTAGCACTCCTACTTCTGGATATATACCCAAAAAAAATGAGAACACTAATTCTGAAAGTAATTTGCACCCCATGTTCACTGCAGTAAGTTTTACAATAACCAAGACATGAAAGTAACCTAAGCATCCGTTGGTGGATAAATGGATAAAGAAAATGTGATACATATAAATACGGATATATAATGGATATGTATGGTATACAATGGAATTTTATTCATATAAAAACAGAAAATCTTGTCATTTGCAACAACATAGGTGGAACGTTATCTTGAGTGAAATAAGTCAGACAAAGAAAGACAAATACCATAAGATGTCACTTCTCTGTGAAATCTTAAAAATGGAAAAAACAAAAACAAAATACAAAATACAAACTCATAGATACAGAAAAGATTGGCGGTTACTGGAGGCAAGGGTGGAGGGTGGGCAAAATGGGTGAAGGTGATCAAAAGGCACAAATTTTCAGTTACAAATAAGTTCTGGGGTTACAATGTACAGCATAGTAACTATAGTTAATAAGGTGTTATCTTCTTGAAGGTTGCTAAAAGTAAATCTTAAAAGGGGGTGGATGTTAACTAGACATTGTGGTGATTATTTTGCAATATATACAAATATTGAATCATGTACAACTGAAACTGATACAATATTGTCAATTATATCCCAATAAAAAAGAATTAAGTAAGATTCTGTGAAAGTATTTTGTAAACTGTAAATCACTGTATAAATATAAGACATACTTATCAATGGCATAAGAAGGGATATTAAGCGGGGCGCCTGGGTGGCTTAGTCGGTTGAGCGTCCGACTTTCGCTTAGGTCATGATCTCTCGGTTCGTGGGTTCGAGCCCCACGTCGGGCTCTGTGCTGACTGCCAGCTCAGAGCCTGGAGCCTGTTTCGGAGTCTGTGTCTCCCTCTCTCTCTGACCCTCCCCTGCTCACGCTGTCTCTCTCTCTTTCTCTCCTAGAAATAAATAAAAAAAAATTTAAAAAAAAATTAAAAAAAAAAAGAAGGGATATTAAGCAAGGATATTTCTGGGACAGAGTTTTACAACTTTAAAAGTGCTATATAGGGACATCTGGGTGGCTCACTCAGTTAAGCATGACCCTTGATTTCAGCTCAGATCATGTTCTCGAGGTTCGTGAGATCGAGCCCTGCATCAGGCTCTGTGCTGACAGAGTGGAACCTACTTGGTATTCTCTGTCTTCCCCTCTCCTCTCTCTCTCCCTCTCTCTCTCTCTGTCTCAAAATAAATAAATAAACTCTTAAAAACATAACCAATAACTTTAAAATTAAATAAAAGTGTTGTATAACTTGTTTTAAGAGCAGAGGGATGGATTTGGAGTCAGACCCTCCTTAGCTATAACTTGACATTTTTTCTTTACAAATGGATAATACCACTCAACTAAATTATTTAACTTTTTAATATCTGTTTTCTCCTCAGTAACATGGTAGGTAATGAAGCCTACCTCAAAAATAACTGTCATGCAAATAAATAGTGAAATTATCTATTCTTGTCCCTGTTGCATTGTTACTACAGGTGAAAGGGAGACAAATTGTTGTACTTAATCCCTTCCTCTTTACTTTTTTTTAAGGTATTTACATTTTTTAACTTCAAGATAGCACACAAACCAAACAGACTTTGCCCCTGCCCTCACCAGAATATCAACTGAGGGAGGATTAACTAAATTTCTGGACAATGGGAAAGAGATGGAGAGAAAAAGGAAAGAAGGAGGAAGTGGGGTAGCTCATCTGGTTGTGTGTCCAATTTTGGCTCAGGTCATGATGTTGCAGTTTGTGAGTTCAAGTCCTACATCGAGCTTGCTGCTGTCAGCACAGTACCCACTTTGGGTCTTCTGCTCCCCTCTCTCTCCATCTCTTCTCCACTCCCACTTGAGCTCTCGCTCAAAAATAAACTATTGAAAACATTAAACATTAAAACTTTAAAAAAATTTAAAGCTAAAATAAAAATAAGAGAAGGAGAAAGCCACAGCCGAGACCATGAAAAGTGACCCAAAGCAGAGAGCAAGCCAACCTTCTCTTCAAATCCCCAGAGAGAATCAAGTCTCACAACGTTTAGAAAAATATAAGTATTGGGACTGAAACAAAGATAGGGTGGTTAAATGAAACTCAAGTTGAAGAACAGGAAGGTACGAGGGCAACTGGCATTTACAGTCTGACATTTGGAGACACAGCCCCCTCCCCTGGCCTAAAAGTCAGCCAGCCCCTCTTTTACCCTAAAATGAATCATTTGTGAACTTTCTCTCCATGCACAGAGTTCCACTGCAGCTTCTTCAGTGTGTCATTATTAAATCTGAAAGGACAATTGGCAGTCACAGCAATGATTATTCTAGCACATGATAAGGTATAAATGAGCATATATGGCAAGAAGAGCATAGCAATGAACATGCCTCACAGCTATATCTTAGTTTCTAAATAGCAGTCTTCACTTAAGGGATCTAGAGTCCAGGAGAAATTACTGCTTCCTGGACTGGAGAAGAGAAGTTCAAAATGAGCCTGGAACATTCTGTTGAGGCAGAAAGTAAAGAACTGATCAAATAGTGATGAAGTCCATTTCTAAAAAACTTAGGAGCCTGTGTGAAGGGTTCCTCACTGTCCAAATCCGGGGCAATCCAAGAATCAAAATTAATAGTAACATTAACAGATTATAGTATATTGAGTCAAATAAGAACCCACATGCTCATGCTTTAAATATTGATACAAATAAATAAGTGCACAAAATATAAATGGGGAAAAGAAAGTTCTTTCTTATGGGAGAATGCCAGCTAATAAATCATAGAAGGATTTATAAAATTAGAAAGTTGCCAATGGATCCTAAAATTAGTGGGTAAAAGCTTGATAGGGAATACAATGCTTATGTAGTGTCAGGGTATCAACACACTAATGACAAATGACAGGACTTCATAGTGAGGAGGAAACAGCAAGCTCATAGTGAGGAAGCGCAAAGGACACTACTTTCACCTAGTGATAAAAATCCATACCAACCAAATTTGCATAGAACAATGTTATGTAACTCCTGATACAATGCACCAAGAAGAACATAGTATCAAGGGCGCCTGGGTGGCTCAATCCTTTCAGCCACCGACTGGCTCAGGTCATGATCTCACCGCATCGGGCTCTGTGCTGACAGCTCAGAGCCTGGGGCCTGCTTTGGATTCTGTGTCTTTCTCCCTCTCTCTGCCCCTTCCCTACTCATGCTCTCTCTTTGTCTCTTGAAAATAAATACATCAGTAACAGTTTTCATATTAAATGTTCTAACGTTCATAATCATTCTGCCCTTGTTCTAAGGACAAATGGGCATGATACCTAAAATTTATTCTGAGGTGGATTTGCCACTCTGTAAATCTTATATTATGAAATATATGTAATATTATATTATATGTAATATTATAATATTACATATAATATTATATATGTATAATTATAATATAATAGAGAGAGAGAGTAATACATGTGGGTTACATATAGCGATACAGTAAATGGGGCAAAGTATAAACATCTGATAAAGCCAGATATGCAGGACTGATTTGCCCTGTCATGACAACTTTTCAGTGAATCTGGAATCACGTCAAAATAAAAAAAAAATCTAATTGGTGAAACAAAATGGCTATGGTTTTATAACAATTATGGCTTTAGGTAAATGTTTTTTGTTTTTGTTTTTTTTTAATATTTTTTATTTATTTCTAGGAGAGAGAGAGAGAGAGAGAGAGACAGCGTGAGCAGGGGAGGGTCAGAGAGAGAGGGAGTCACAGACTGAAACAGTCTCCAGGCTCTGAGCTGGCAGTCAGCACAGAGCCCGACACGGGGCTCGAACCTGCGAACCGCGAGATCATGACCTAAGCGAAAGTCCGACGCTTAACCGACTAAGCCACCTAGGCGCCCCAGCTTTAGGTAAATGTTAACTGTGATAATAGAATCTAGACTCTAAGGGTTGATAGAGATCCCAAATCACCCGTTTATTACTTGATGCTCCTGAAATCTTCCCACCGATAGGTCAGCCTACCTGTGTGTTGGAGCTTTGCTAGGGAGAGCCCACTTCCTCTTCAGATAGCCCCATTCTTTAACTCTTTTGCACTCCCATCTCTCTTGATATGCCACTCTCACTCACCTCCCTCATGATCATGTTTAGATACCCAAACTTCCCTTCTGTGAAAGCTTACAACACTGTTTGTGTTATGTCTGTATGGACAAGGTTGGGGGGTGGGGAATAACTCCAAGGGACATTATTGGAACAATTGAAAAAATTGTATGTACAGTATGCACTGTAATTTAGATAATAATATTATGTCAATATTAAATGTTCTCATTTTAATACTTCCACAGTCCTTGATTTTAGGGTAAGTGCCATATATATACTTGGACGTTATCATAGACTGTTTCCTATTTTAAGTCTTTGGACGGAAATGAGTAAGGAATATTTATCTTTGGATAATCATTTGTGGCATATCAATTGGTATAAAATAAACTACCATGTGCCCTGTAAATATTGAATAAAACAGAGGCATCTGGGAGGCTCAGTCAGTTAAAGCATCTGATTCTTGTTTTCAGCTCAGGTCATGATCTCATGGCTTGTGGGATCAAGCCCCGCATCAGTTTCCATGCTAACACGAAGCCTGCTTGGGATTCTCTCTCTTCTTCTCTCTCTGCCACTCCTCTGCATTCTCTCTCAAACCAAATAAATAAGCTTTGAAAAAAATAAATAAAGTATAATTAAGTCTAAAGGACAAAGATTATGTTTTCTGTTCTGTATGTTTCCAAATCTCGGAACATTCTTTGGTATTTTGTCTACTTGGTGAATATCTGTTGAATGAGTATCTCTTGAAAACAGGCAGCTTCTCAAGCTGGTCTCTAGCTTAATTGATTTTTACAACCCCCCAAATGCTTAACACAGTGGCTAGAGCCCAGTAATATTTAATGTAAACATGAATGAACTTTATATTGGATCATATTATACTTTGCACCCATAAAGCAGAGATTTAACGAGTCAAGGAACAATTATTGAGCATCTTTTCCGAGAGAGGCAGGGGTGCAGTAAACACTTGATACATGAATGAAGAAGCTTTCATTCAAACAAAGTATTTCACTTCAATAAAGCCAAGATTTTTTTCAGCAGGCAAGACAAGAAGTATTTTCTAAGTACAGTCCACAAGTCATGTCAAGTGCTTTTGATGGCAACTATCATTCCAAAGAATAAATGTTTCATTTTTAATATAGTTATATGTATAATCAGAAGTAAAGAGGATAGAAAAAATAAAACTCATCTATCAAAAGAGAAAAATTATATATATATATACATATATATATATACATATACATATATATATGATTTTAGCTATTGGCTTCCCTTTATTGACCAAATCTTTAAAACTCATAAAAACAAAGATTCCTAAGTCCATTTAGTTGAAATTCTTCCAACAGTCTGTGACGTTCAAATCTCTCTAGAGCTGAGTTCCATAGACAGCAGCAAAGGGGGAAAAGAATCAAAATGGGATTGTGTCACCAATGAAAGAAGGAAAGAAACTTTCTGAACATTCAACAGCTAGGAAGTGTTCTTGCTTAGAAGTGGTATAAAAAAACCTAACAATAGTGGTGTATTTGGGATTTAATGTAGGACGCTTGTATGGACATTTTTAAAAATTGAAATCACAGGACGCCTGGGTGGCTCAGTCGGTTAAGCATCCGACTTTGGCTCAGGTTGTGATCTCATTGTCTGTGAGCTCGAGCCCTGTGTCGGGCTCTGTGCTGACAGCTCAGAGCCTGGAGCCTGCTTCCGATCTTGTGTCTCCCTCTCTCTGCCCCTTTGTCGCTCATGCCCTTCTGCTTGTGCCCTTGCTTCTGCTCAACATAAAGGGAAAAAAACGATTAGGCATCACCCTCTCCTGATACACAGTCTGAAGTCCAAATAAGATTTGGTTAAAGTCAACCATTGTAAGTTGAAACTAGCTGATGAACTCAAAAGCATCAAAGCAGAGTAAAATAAATAAATAGAACACAAATATTTGTGCTGAATGAAATAGATTTATTAAGAGACTAACAGCAAAACCCATTCCTACCCATACCCTATTGTAATACATTGATGTTGACGTAGAATTTAATGATGCATGAGCAAAGTAACTAAAAGAGACAAACGACTTGCTTCACTGCTGAAAGTAAGGTGTGTCGGAGAAATACATCTTGCTTTCTTTGGCTGTAGGTGAGTATCAGTTCAGTATTTGATGTCTGCTAGGCCTTGTTCAGCATCATCGAAGACCAGGGCCTCGGTAAGAAGGCAGCAAGAAGGTGGCAGGTGTATCTCCCAAGGACATCTGGAGGCAAGAAGGCAGCCGTTGCTCTTCAGGTTGTTTCGCACACGGAGAATCGATGGAAAGTTCTGCAGTTGTCCAGAGCCACTGGTCCATCAGTACGTGCTGTAGCCGAAGCCAGAGTTAGAGCCCCATGGCCTGCAACAGCTGCCTCCGTAGCAACAGCCCCTGTTGTACATGTTGCTACCTCCAAAGCTGTAGCCCAGGGAGCTGTAGCCGTTGCATCCATAGCCATAGTTCAGGGGAGAGCCCAGGGGCACGACGCAGTTCAGGGGGGTGGCTCTGAAGGTCCTGTGGAAGTTGGTTCCATAGCAGGGATAGCCTGGGAAGTAGCTTCCACAGCAGAAGAAACGAGTCATGGTGGCAGGAGGTGAGGAGGAAGAGGAGGGACTGTGAAGAGTGAGTTGCCCAAGGGTGAATGCATTTCTCCTCTTGCAGAGGGCTTTTTATACCTCCAGCTGGTGGCCATGACACAGCTGTCTAAACATCTTCCAATTAATTTGCATAAATAATTCTCTTCTTTGGTAATAGAATGCCCATAAAGGAACCCACAGACTCATTGCCCACGTTTTTGTTGCAAAGGAATGTGTTGTAGCTTCAAAGCCAGGGCCGTCCTCGACACACAGTTGAATTCTTTTCATCAGTGTACCATAGTTTAACTACCATTTTGATTGCATCATGTGCGACTCTTTAAATCCTCTGATTATAAACTCCTTGCAAGGCACAGCTAGACTAAAAAAGCTTTGGCAACAATGTAAGCAGTTCTACAGAGTCTTGAAATTCTCTCCATAAGCCATTCAAAAATATTGGTTTAGCAACTGCTCAATAAGTATGACATTTCTTTCGGAGTACAAAAAATTATTTGGATCTAGAGGTGGGGGTTGCAAAAACACTATGACTGTAACTCAATATTACTGGATTGTTCACTTAAAAATGTTTTTTAGTGTTCATTTTTGAAAGACAAAGATCACAAGTAGAGGTGGGGGAGAGAGAGGGAGACACAGTATCTGGAAGCAGGCTCCAGGCTCTGAGCTGTCAGCACAGAGCCCAACGCGGGGCTCAGATTCACAAACCATAAGATCATGACCAAAACCGAAGTGGGACGCTTAACCCACTCAGCCACCCAGGTGCCCCAGAATTGTTCACTTTAAGATGGTTCATTTTATGTTATATGAATTTCACCTCAATAATTGTGTTTTCTTTTTCTTCCTTTTTTTTCAGTTTTCAGTTTTTAAAACATTGTTACACGTATCCATCAAAACCAGTCTTTTTACTGAGGCTGCAGGGACACCAAATAATAAGATGATGGTGGATAATCCACTGGTAATTTTCATGTATTTCATTTATGAGCATCTTCCTCATTAATGACCATTTTTTTCACGGAGAACATACAATTTTTGCTGTAAATCGTCTTGAAAATTGCCACGTTGTCTTGTGGAGTTGCTACATCGGAGTTGAGTGGAATGATGCTTCATTTCAAAGTCACATTGCACCATGTTTGCTTCTTACTGACTCCTAGTAAAACAGGTTTGGATGCAGTGACCTATTACGAAATACCAGTTATATTTAAGAAGCGCTTATTTCTGCTCACATTTTGTCCTATATGACCACTTCTCATGACGAAGGTAATCCAGAAAGAATTTGCGCTCAGCAAAACCAAGTCTATTCCAATTCAAATGTTTAGGAAATAATCTTGTTATACAGGTGGATAAGGGTCTGGATTCTCTGAAGGTAGAATATGTCATCAATATCAACTCCTTTTGTTTATTCTCTGCTTAATGGACAATCATAAAACCCAACAGGTGACACAAATTATTGCAGTCAGACATCTCTCTTTTTAATAAGATTTTGCCTCTCTCAATGTCTTTGATAGAAGAATTGTTTATATGCAATGACACGTGGAGCTAGAGAATATAATGCAAAGTGAAATAAGTCAATTAGGGAAAGACAAATACCGTATGATCTCACTCATATGTGGAATTTAAGAAACAAAACAAGTGAGCAAAGGGGTGGGAGGGAGGGGGAGAGAGATAGAGGAAGGCAAACCAAAACACCAGATTTTTAAAAAATATTTTTATTTATTTCTAGGAGAGAAAGAGAGAGAGACAGCATGAGCAGGGGAGGGTCAGAGAGAGAGGGAGACACAGACTCTGAAACAGGCTCCAGGCTCTGAGCTGGCAGTCAGCACAGAGCCCAACGGGGGGCTCGAACCCACAAACTGCGAGATCATGACCTAAGCGAAAGTCAGATGCTTAACCGACTAAGCCACCCAGGCGCCCCAGATTTTTAACTGTAGAGAACAAACTGATGGTTACCAGAGGGGAGGTGGGTGGGGAGCTGGGTGAAATAGGTGATGGGGATGATGTCCTCATGATGAGTGCCAGGGGACGCATGGTAACGTTGAATCACTCTATTGCACACCTGAAACTAGCACTACATTGTATGTTAACTAACTGGAATTTAAATTAAAAATTTTTGTTAAATTCCTCTTCCTAAAACATTTTTAGTTTAAATTCCAGATCATTTTACACAAGTAAACATGGCGTCTCTTATTCTACAAATTGATTACTTGTTGTGAGTGTTTATAGTTGGAAAGACTCAAAAGATAAGGTCTTTTTTCAAATTCAGTTTTTAACAAAATAAGTGAATTAAAATGATAAGATGCTGGGTCTTCAAGGGTCCAAATGATATAAAGTTTACATCAGCTAACCCAGAAAACTTGAAATATCTGTGAGGTGACTGCCCTCATTTAAATGCGACAGTTTCAACTACTTGAAAAAAATGTTCACTACTGTTTCCCCCAGACAAGGACATTGGACCCTGTAATTTGGATCTGCTGCCACCTGGTGGCAGTGGTATTTCAGTTACTCAGGCTAAGCTGCGGGACTGGACTTGGGGGCCGGGAACGATTCTCAAATAACCTGAAGAACTTGTTCGAAATTTGGATTTCCAGAGCTCTCCTCTCCCACTACCACCATGAGATTCTGGAAACCAATATTTTTAATGAGAATCTCAGGTGACTCTCATGAATAAATCATCCTGATAAATTCTGGGCCAGCCTTTCATGAGATTTCAAGGAATTTGTCTTTGCTTGGGCTGTGTGAAATTGTCCCAAACTGCTTATCTTTCATGGACAGGCGTGTGCAGAGTCAGTCACAGGTGGCCTATTTCTTTTTACTCTGGGTGACAGAGATAATTAAAGAAAAAAAAAAACCCTTAGTTTGTCTTTTCCATTCCCCTGTGTTCTGTTGCTTTTCTCCCGAGGTACCTGAATAGAAAGGGAAGTAACAGTGAATCCAGGCATCTCCCCAGAGGTAAAACCCACAGAGCTGAACCAGGAATTTGTTCCCCACACCCCCACCCCTGCTTTTGTTTGTTTGTATTTCCTATCTCCTCTTAGACTTTCCTAAAGGGGGAAAAAAAAATCCCAGCCAAGCATTTGATTGTTATTCAACATTTGTTTTTATTTTAAATATTAGCAATAATCAATATTCATGGGAGGCTTACGCTATGCTAGATTCTGTTCTGACCACTTCACATGTGCTGTTTATTTATGTTTTATCCATCTATATAGCGAGAGGACTCACTATGCACTTTTCTAAGCACGTAGCAAATGTTAACCCATTTAATTTTTACAGTGATCTTATGATGTGGGTATTATGATATTTTATAAGAACACTGAGGCCAGAGAGTTTAAGTAAAGTATTCAGTGTCACATGGCTAATAAGCGTAATCGAGCTCCAAAGCCATGCTCTTAACTACTTTGCTGAAATGCCTTTGGAAGGTCATTAATACTTGAAAGGGCTTCAGCTAATAAAGTGCCTCAGATCACTTTGTTGTTTTCTTGAAGAACACATCAATAAAGAACAGCTAGTTTTGCTGCTATAACAAGTCACCCCAAATCTCAATGATTGTTAAGATCAGAGGTTTATTTCCTGCTCACAGTACACATCCCTCTCAGATCGGTGGGTGCCTTAGATAGCCGTTCTCATTCACAGGTGCAAGGCGACAGAGCCTTCATTCTCTAAAATACTGCTAATAAGGGAAGAGACAGTGGCAAATCACCTGTTAGTTCCCAAAGACTTCCGCCAAACGTCACCCATCGCCTTCACGTTCTTCCCATTCTGGAAATTTCCAAGAGCACCCCTGGCTTTGCGATTCCTGAAGTTCCCGGAAGCGGGAAATCCACAAGGCCACGGAACAGCAAGCATTAAAGACTTCCACAGAGAGCTTCTCGTCTTTCCACACACTAAAAAATTTGTAAAACGTATTTTAATGTGTGTAAACACATTTCCCACAGTTTAGAAAATAAGATGAAAGCAGAAATAGAAAGGGTTTTCATAAGACTGATTTCGGTATCGTATAATTAAAACGGCATAGTTTACCATATTATTTTGATTATAAAACAGTATGATTTAAAATAGTTCTGGCGGAGTTTTGGGTGATTCAGTCAGTTAAGTGCCTGGCTCTTGATTTAGGCTTCCGTTGTGATCTCACAGTTCATGAGATCGAGCCCCACATTGGGTTCTGTGCTGACAGCACTGGAGCCTGTCGGGGTGCGCTCGCTCTCTCTCTCTCTCTCTCTCTCTCTCTCCCCCTGTCTCTGCCCCTCCCCTGCCCCTCTCTAACTCAGAAAAGAAACATTAAAAATTTTTAAATAAATAAATAAAATATTTCTGATACTGGGATATCTTTTTTTTTTTTTAATGTTTTATTTATTTCTAGGAGAGAGAGAGAGACAGCGTGAGCAGGGGAGGGTCAGAGAGAGAGGGAGTCACAGACTGAAACAGACTCCAGGCTCTGAGCTGGCAGTCAGCACAGAGCCCGACGCGGGGCTCAAACCCACGAACCGCGAGATCATGACCTAAGCGAAAGTCGGACGCTTAACCGACTAAGCCACCCAGGAGCCCCATGGGAAATCTTAAATATACAGCTTTCTATGCAATTCATTCTCCATCAGTCTGCATGTGGTTACAAATTATTTGATACTTCTAATTTTTTCTCTTTCTCCCGTTTCTTCCATCCCTGCTTGGTCGCTCTTTAATCAAATTGAAGGGGAAGCTGTCATAAATAATAGTTTTGCAAAAAAAAAATCCTCGATGCCAATTAATTTGGGGAAAAAACAAACTTTAGTTCTAATACCAAATTTTATCTATTTGAATGTGTGTATTCAATTTAAAGAAAAGAGAAAATGAATCAACATAATAGTATCTAGAAGGAAGAAAGAAGAAAAAAGGGGTGACTGGGCAGTTGGGTGTCCCACTTTGACTCAGATCATGATCTCATGGTTTGTGAGTTCATGCCCCCACATCAGGCTCTGTGCTGACAGCTCATGGATTCTGTGTCTCCTTCTCTCTCTGCCCCTCCCTGCTCATGCTCTGTCTGTCTCTCTCTCAAAAATAAATAAGCATTTAAAATTTTTCTAATGAAAACAAAAGAAGAAAGAGAAGGTCTACTTGACATGGTCACTTGGGTATTTAATGGGCATCTTTCTTAGGCAGGGATGCTCTACTTCATAGCCTTTCTGTTCCTGCAAGTGTCACCTTTGTATGGTTTCAACCCATGTCAGGCTGGTATAAAATGATGGTGCTTGCCTTAGACCCTCACCAGATATCTCATACCTCCATGCAGAGACTTCACCTTTGACATTTAGGAAGGACACTGGCAAGCTATGTGGTGCCCATGCATGTGTAATCCGGAAGGGTAAGGGAGCCAATGTTTCTCTTTGACCAAGAAAGATGAGAGTCAGGGGATACAGGCTTCCATCTGCTCTGCAGATGAACTGTGCTGGACATTAGACAGCTTCCCGGGGAATGATTGCTTGGAATCAAGCACATAGTTGTACTTAGCCCAGGTCGACTCAGTAAGGCATCCTGAGTGGCACTGTCCATTCTTCTCTGTTTCGTGCTGTTGAGCCACACCCCTGCTCCCTCAGAAAGAAGGAACACATAAACCCCTTATCTGAAACGTTTCTGGAGAACCTAGACCAGAACAGTAGCTCAAAAAATTGTCTTAAATAATACCATTTTTGAGATATAATTCACATGATAAAACTCACCCTTTCAAAGCGTGCAATTCAGTGATTTTTATATTCACAGAATTGTACAACCTTTCCATTTCACTGCGATCCAATTTCAGAACATTTTCATCATGCCATCACCCCAAAAAGAAACCTCATAACCATTAAAAGTCACTCCCCATTCACAACCACTAATCTGTCATTTTCAAAATAAAATGTGTTTTGCCCCAGTTAAAAAGCTTTCAGCGATTTCCTATTGCTCTTAGGGAAACAAAATTTAAACTTCTTACATGGTCTGGTTCTTATCAACCTTCCAACCTCCCTTCATATTACTTTTCCTCCCAGATCCTGTGATCCAGCTCCAATGGTCCTTTTCCTCACAGTCTGTTTTCCTCACTAAAATGCCCTGATGGTAGACCCTTTGTCTTATTTGTGCCTTATACAAAGATGGGACTCATTAATATATCTTAATCTCTTGAATGAATAGATGGATGGATGAATGAATGAGATGTTGGAGTGTGCCATGAAAGATGAGTATGATATCAACAGGTGGAAAATAAGAGATATTTAGGAAGAAGGAATATCATAGGCAAAGACAGACCAGAAATCTGGGTTTGTTTAGGGACTGAAGAGCTGACCCATTTAGATGGAGGACTGCACTGTGTAGGGAAGTTAAGGAGAAATTTCTGGCAAATGAGTGCCAGAGTTAGAGAAGGGATGGCCTTATATGCTTGACAGGTATGGGAATAAAGAGCAGTTACTAAAGGATTTAATTGAGGAAATGATGTGATTAGAGCTGCCTTCATGTAAATGATAGGTTTCAGGAGACAGCTATGGAGGGAGGGACATCTATTCATATTCTACTGAATTGTCAATTCAAAAACTAATTGGGAGGGGCGCCTGGGTGTCTCAGTCGGTTAAGCCTCCGACTTCGGCTCAGGTCATGATCTCATGGTTCACGGGTTCGAGCCCCACGTCGGGCTCTGTGCTGACAGCTCAGAGCCTGGAGCGTGTTTCAGATTCTGTGTCTCCCTCTCTCTCTGACCCTCCCCTGCTCACGCTGTCTCTCTCTCTCAGAAATAAATAAAACATTTTAAAAAATTTAAAAAAAAAAACTGGGAATCTGAGTTAAGCTGGTGGTAATAAAAATAGGGATAAGAAGAAGGACTTGAGTGACATTGTAGAAGGAAACTGTACAGGACTTAATTAACAATGAAGAAGATGTCAAGGTGAAGGAAAGAAAGGAATCCAAAGAACCACTCCCGACACAGGACAAATGCATTTCTGGTAATAGCAATAGGAGAATCAGGAGGAAGGATGTTAACTTTGAGGGGTCACCTGTGCCGAGGAAGTTACATGGCACACCTCGGAGATACTGCAGGTTCAGTGTCCGACCACTGCGAGTCAGCGAATATTCCAGTAAGGGGAGTCAAATGAATTTTTTGGTTTCCCAGTGCATACAAAAATTAGGTCTACACTATACTGCAGACTAGGAAATGTTAAATAGCATTCTGCCTACAAAAACAATGAATGCACCTTAATTAAAAAATACTTTGCTGCTAAAAAATGCCAACCATCATCGGAGCTTTCCATGAGTTGCCGTCACTGATCACAGATCATCATAGCAAATACGACGATAATGAAAAAGTTTGAAATATTGTGAGAATTACCAAAATGTGGCACAGAGACATGAAGTGAGAAAATGCTGGTGGAAAATTGGTGCTGATAGATTCACTTGACACAGGCCTGCCACCAACCTTCAATTTATTAAAAAAACAAAAACACAACATCTGTGAAGTGCTTTTAATTACAGTGTTGTGATTAAACTTTTTAAAATAAAAAGAAACAGTGTAGAAGAAAATAAGGTGATTGGAATAATTGGGGCTTCATCTTCTTTAAGGTAATACTTCAAACATTGTTGGCAAATGAGATAAAAGAAAAAATCCGAGGGACAGTCGGGTGGCTCAGTTGCTTAAGCGTCAGACTTCAGCTCAGGTCATGATCTCACAGTTCATGGGTTCAAGCCCCGTATTAGGCTCTGTGCTGACAGCTCAGAACCTAGAGCCTGCTTCTGACTCTGTGTCTCCCTCTTTCTCTGCCCCTCCCCCCCACACACTCCATCTCTCTCTCAAAAATAAACATTTAAAAAAAGAAGAAATAAAAGGTCTGAGAGTAGAATATTGGGAACACCTATTTCTAGGGAGATGAGGAACAAGGGAACTCAGGTCAATAAACAAGACTCAGTAAACAGACAGCAGCAGGAAAGTCAAGGTCAGCAAGCTAACGGGCCCTATAACAAGGGGGAATGTTCATGGTCGGCAAAGTCAACAGCACCTAACGCCAGAATAGAGTCAAAGAGAATAAAGACTGGGATCACTTCACTGAGTTTGGCAAAAATACCTATTAATGACCTTTGAGGGAAAACATGCAGTAAAAGAGAGGATGTGAACCTTCAATGTGATTAAGAACAGAAGCACTAATTTTAAAAAAGAACCCATAAACATAGACCATCCTCCCCAGATGATTATCATGGAAGGGAAGAAAACTAATGAGAAAAGATAGCTCAACAGGTAGAAGGATCAAGCAGTAGTTTCTGCTGTTTGTTGGGTTTTTAAATATATAATTTAAGAAATCTGTTAACAAACATTAGTCCAGCTTCTCCATTCTACACACGAAGAAAGTGAGATTCAGGAAAGAAAGTGACCTGCCTGTGTTGCACACTACCGATGGTGATTTGAGCCTAAAAGCAAAAAGTCATTGTTCATTACAGGCTTGAACCCAACCAACTTCTCAGAAAAATCATTGACTCCTTTTCTGCACCTTACCTCCTGGTGGTGGGCGGACCTAAGGTGGCCCCGAGCTCCCTGTGTCTTGATAGTAACACCTTTGAGAGCCCCTTGTCCTGAGTGAGTGTGGGTCCTGTAACCTGCAGAGAATAGAATGAATAGAATGTGATAAATGAATACAGTATGATGAATCAAATGGGTGGAATATGGTGTCATATAATATAATGACAGTGACGGGATGTCACTTCCGGGGCTATATCACAAAAGACTGGGACATCTGTCTTGCCGAAAGACCCTTCTCCATGCTGGTTTTGAGAAAGCTAGCTCTATGTTGCAGAGACACTTGGCAAGAAACTGGAATCAGCATCCAGCCAGGAGCCGACAAAAGAATCTTAGGCGCTCACTCCAGGAGGCTACAAGGAATTTCATTCTACCAACACCCATGTGACCTTAGAAGTGGATGCTTCCCTAATCGAGGCTTGAGATGAGAATACAGCCCCAGCACGCTTCCAGAATGCAGGATGAAACGCAGACCCAGCAAAGCTGTGCCCGCAGTCCTGACCCAGGGAAACTGGGAAAGGAATTGTGTGCTTTCAAACCACTGCTTGTGGTGCTACTATTACACAGCAAGAGAAGACTATACACACCTCCCACACACACACACACACACACACACACACACGCATACAGATCCAATCTGTCACTGATTAGGCTCCAAAATGTATCCAAATCTGTACACGTTTTTCCCCCTCCACCATCACCAGCCATGAACAGATATCTCTCCCTCGTGTTTTGGCATTTCAGAAATGCAACCAACCCTCGCCACTTTCTGCCTTTAAATAATTCCATGTTTCTTTTCTCCTCTGATGACAATCTTTTTATTTTTCCAGGATTGTTATGATTTCTCCTTTTCCTAAAATATATATATTTTTTCTATCATTTCTGGAGACATAGAGGAGTAGGAGGTGGGCATCTGTGTTTAGTCTGTCGTTTTGATACAATACCCCTTCCAGAGTAATTTTTTACTGTATCATGCTACTTCCCCAAAACTCCATTTATAGACATTTTTCTTGGAACTAAATTCTGGCAGGAACTTTTCATAATGGTTCTTGTAAGCACTATGCAGCCACTACAAATTATATTTATAAAGAATATTTAATGGCATTGCCAAATGCTCACACTATAATGATAAGTAATAAGACAGTAGGAAGGCTGTATTCTTCCTCTCTGACACAAAATTTTAAGCCACACAAATAAACGATACCCAATGACATAGAAATAAATGATCAGGGTGGGCTGATCACTGAGTGATATTCCATTGTATACATACACCACATCTTTTTTTTTTTAATGTTTTATTTATTTATTTATTTATTTTGAGAAAGAGAGAGAGCGCGAGCAGGGGAGAGTCAGAGAGAGAGGGAGACACAGAATCTGAAGATAGGCTCCAGGCTCTGAGCTAGCTGCCAGCGCAGAGCCCGATGTAGGGCTCAAACCCACAAACTGTGAGATCATGACCTAAGTGGAAGTCAGACACTCAACCGACTGAGCCACCCAGGCATCTCCACATCTTCTCTATCCATTCATCAGTTGATGGACACTTGGGCTCCTTCCACAATTTGGCTGTCAGTAATGCTGCTGCAAACATTGGGGTGCATGTGTCCCCTTGAATCAGCATTTTTATATCAGACTGTATTATGCGAAGCAAAATAAGTAAGTCAGAGAAAGACAAGTATTGTATGATTTCACTCATACGGGGAATTTAAGAAACAGAGCAGATGAACACAGGGGAAGGAAAGAAAAAAATAAGATAACAGAGAGAGAGGTAAACCATAAGAGACTCTTAAATACAGAGAACCTGAGGGTTGCTGGAGGGGGGTGTTAGGTGGGTGGATGGGCTAAATGGATGATGGGCATTAAGGAGGGTGTTTGTTGAGATGGGCACTTGGTATCATGTTAGTGGTGAATCACTGGGTTCTACTCCTGAAACCAATACTACACTGTATGTTAACTAATTTGAATTTAAATAAGTTTTTTAATTAAAAAAAAAGAAAGAAAGAAAGGGGGGCTGAGAATGGACCTTGCAAAAGCCCTAAGAGACTGAGAGCAGAAGTGGAGAGAAGGAAAGCTGGCACAGAAAGGGCTGAAGGGAGGGACACTAAACAAGGCTAAGGAAATCTCGGAAGGCTTCCTGGAGTAAGATACACGCTAACTGATTCTTAAAGAACTAGAAGAGAGCCCGAGAAGGGAGCCAAGAGAATTGCGCAAAGGAATCCACAGATCAAGGGATCAATGGAGGAAAAGGAAGACGGGAAAACACTGCAAATGTTAAGCTCTGAGATACTGGTATCGCAGAGCCTGGCACACAAAAGCGATCAATAGCAATTTTTTAAAAAAATACTTTAATAAGCCGGTGCTAATTGACGAATTAGTAAAGTAAAACAAAAGTGGTTCTGAATAAAATCAATGTTGCAGCCTTTAGGTCGCAGCCAAAGAGGCGGTGCCAACACTGAACTCTCAGGAGCCCATCCTGCTGCCGCCTGCAGACAGAGCGCATCACAGACCCCACGCAGGGCAGCCAGGGCCTCGGGCTGCCTCCCATCCACCTGCTGCCCCCGCGAGCCATCCCACTTTGAAGCAGCCCTGCTCTCCTGGTCGCAGTATCTTCCTTGGCATAGTATAGGCTGGAGCCAACCAAGTGGCCCTAGAAGATGTTAGCTCCCCAAAAGCAACCTCTAAATCCTTATCAAATACGTTTGACTTCGAATCAATCACTTTAACTGCTCAGTTCTTTGCTGGTCTCCTACAAAAGCCAGAGGGTTGTAAGCTTGTGGCAAGGATCAATGGATATCTCTTTTAATTAATACAAGATAAATAAAACTTTGTTTAAATTAAAAAAAAAATACGTTTGATTTCGGAGTCCCTCTTCCACCTGTCTCAGCAGAGGCGGCCCTGGGGCAATTACCCTGACGTTACCTTCGTCCATCTCTTTGGTTTCTCTGCATTGCCTAGTTGCTGGAGAACATGGCATGGGCTTCAGGCAGGAACGGAAAGATACCTGTGGTCCCACTGAGTCCACGAACATCCAACTTCCCTGGTTTCCCAAGCAGAGAACAGATTCAAAACAACAACAACAACAACAACATGGGGTGCCTGGGTGGCTCAGCCTGGTTAAGGGTCACACGCTTGATTTCGGCTCTGATCATGATGTCACGGTTTGTGAGAAGGAGGCTGCTTCAGATTCTCTCTCCTCCTCTCTCTTCCCTCCTCTACTTTTGGGCTCTCTCTCTCTCTCTCAAAATAAAGAAATAAACTTAAGGGGGAAAAACATAAACAAACAACAGGGCACCTGTAGACCATGTGACTCTTTTTAAAAATTTTTTTTTAATTTTTTTATTTATTTCTGAGAGAGAGAGACAGCGTGAGCAGGGGAGGGTCAGAGAGAGAGGGAGAGACACAGAAGCTGAAGCAGGCTCCAGGTTCTGAGCTGACTGTCAGCACAGAGCCTGACATGGGGCTCGAACCCACGAACTGTGAGATCATGACCTGAGCCGAAGTCAGACACTCAACTGACTAAGCCACCCAGGCGCCCTATGTGACGCTTGATCTCAGGGTTCTGAGTTTGAACCCCATGCTGGGCACAGAGTTGCTTAAAAAATAAAAATTAAAAAACAACATCAGGGGCACCTGGGTGGCTCAGTTGGTTAAGTGTCCAACTCTTGACTGTGGCTCAGGTCGTGATCTCACGGTTTGTGAGATCCACACTGTCAGAGTGGAGCTGGCTCAGGATTCTCTGCCTCTGTCTCTCTCTTAATAAATAAACTTTAAAAAAACAACAACAGCACCAACAGATTATCAGGGTTCTAAACATCATAAACAATGGGCCCCAGAATGCCTTCCCGTGACTGGTCTTATGATTCTGTGCATTCTTTCATATATGAATCAATAGAACACTCTTCTCAGTGCACACAACTAAATCAAAACATTAGAATGTTCTTACACCAGGCTTGACACCCTCCAGAAAACTGAAATCCGATAGTCAGAAAAATTTGGAGATAGCTTCGAAAGCAGCAGTGAATAAATAAATGACTATTCTAAAGAATCATTAAAAGATTTTTTTTAAGTTTTAGTCCTATGATTCCGAAGAAAAACAATCATTAAATGTACTTATTCGTACTGTCAATAAATATTTATTCAGCATTCTTTGTGTGCAAAGCACCTTCCTATCGAGTCACTGTTGAGAATGTCAAGTTTAAAAGGTATAGTCACAGTCTTAAAGAACTTTGTGACTGGGGGTGGGGGCCAGGAATGAAGGAGATAGGTCAAAACTGGGTTAAAATGGAAGAACACATCAGGGCGCCTGGGTGGCTCAGTCTGGTAAGCATCAGACGTCGGCTCAGGTCATGATCTCACGGTTCGTGGGTTCGAGCCCCGCGACGGGCTCTGTGCTGACAGCTAGCTCAGAGCCTGGAGGCTGTCTTCAGATTCTGTGACTCCCTCTCTCTCTGACCCTCCCCTGCTCATGCTGTCTCTATCTCTCCTCAAAAATAAATTTAAAAAAATATGGAAGAACACCACATGCCATTAGAGAGAAAAATCCCTGGTCTGGGTTGAGAGTGGGGTGGATACAAGTCAGAGGACAGACTTGAGGCTCATGAGAAGAGTTTGGAGAAGGTGTGGTGAAGGATGGCATGATACAACTGTGACATAAATAAAAATAAAATAAAATATCGCTCCTATAAGGCAGAGAAGCACAAATAGCGAGTCCAGTCATGAACAATGAAAACGTCTTTCTCTGAAGATGGTTGGAATCATGAAGCCGCAGAGGAACAAAGGATTAGAGTGAAGCCTGGAGAACGAAGCTGCCTTCTCAGGTCTAGCAGAGAACTGCGGCATCCCCTCACCAGGAAGACCATACTTATTTTTAACTAGTCTCAGGCAAGTTGCCCAAATGTTTTTGAGATATAGGCTATTTTCATCTTTTCTTTGCTGAGCACTTTCTTATGGCATACAAAAAAATAGAACTATTCCTATATGAAGAGTCTGACCCCTGGATTAATATATTAAAATCTTTTGAGACATCTTCCAAAAACCAACAAAATTAAGATTATTCCTTTTAGCAAAAAAAGCAGAAATCCTTAGTATCATTATGTCACTGGGTATGAAGAAAGGTAGATAGAAGTAAAAAACAAACAAACAAAAAAACCCCAAAAGCTAAAATTGTGAACATCTGTCAAAATAAAGACCTGGATTTTCTAATTTCTAACAATTATATTATTCCTTCTTTTTTTAACCTTATTTATTTATTTTGAGAGACAAGGCAGGGGAGGGGCAGAGAGAGAGGGAAACAGAATCCCAAGCAGGCACCTTGTCAGTGCAGAGCAGGACCCAGGGCTTGAACTCACAAACCATGAGATCATGACCTGAGCCAGAGTTGGATGTTTAACCAACTGAGCCACCTGGGCACTCCTTATACTTTTCCTTCTGAACGTAAATACTTTCTGCTGCATTTGGAGCATCAGTGGAATTCCCATGGACCCAAAAAGTCTCTCCTGACAGACTCATTATTGCTTTTAGCAAAAAAGCAGAAATCCTTACTGCTAACTGCTAATCCTTACTGCTAATTACCAACATATACTATTATATGTTAGTAATATGGGCACCAATAACAATAACAAAAAAATTATTATTTGTTGAATACAATAGTGTCTGGCACTCCTCTAAGTGGTAGCATCCATGATTTCTTCTAACCTTCATAAAATCCCCTATGAGGTACATACTATTATTATTCCTACTCTGCAAGTGAGGACACTTAGGAACAGAGAAGGGAAGTAATTTGCTCAGGGCACCAGAGCCCTTGAGTATCAGAGCCAGAAGTTGAACCCAGGGAGTCTGAGGGAACGATAAAAAGAAGTGATGGAATAAACAAGAGTCTAATAAAATAATACTTCAGAACAAAATCAAGGTTAAAATTTGAGCTGGGTCATGTGCATCTGTTTTTTGTATTATGACTTCATTGCACGTTTTAGCACTAACAGTGGTCTAGAAATAAAGAATAGTAGATAGGGATTGGTGGACCCCATAGGTCTGAATTCTAGTGACAAAGAAAGGAGTTAAGGATGGCCAAAGATGTGAGACTAGCTCACAGAGCCTGATTAAATTGAGTGACAGAGGTATCCAAACAAAACTGAACCGACAGGCAAGTATGCCGTGAAGAGGAAAGTAGCTTTCTTTCATTGTGCAACTTGCATAGTAAAAGTACTCGATTAATATTGCAAATTACTAATACTGTCATCATCAGGAAAGCAAAATGGCACATCATGCTTCCGTGAAGGAAGAGTTGGCACTTTCTACCAAAATTTCACATGCATTTACCCTTTCACTCAGAGATTTCCTTCTAAGTCTCTATCCTGATGATGCAATGAACAAAAATGAGAAATGACATATGCACACATTGCATCATTATTTATAAAGGTAGAATATTGGAAACAACCCACATCCCGACCAATAGTAGACTGCTTGAACAAGCAGTGCATCATCTGTATAATTTGGTAGTAGGCAACTCTAATGTGGATGGGGTAAGATCTCTATGTTCTCATAGGGAGTTATAACCAAAATTTATGGGGCAAAAAAGAAAAAAGGATCAGTGTAGAGCATTGACATCATGTTATATTTTGAGTAAGAAATGGGAATTTACAAGGATTTATCCACATTTGCTTATAATTTTTAAAAGAAACCATGGAAGCAAATCAAAAACTCATAAAAAATTACCATGAGGGGACAGGGAGAACATAACAGGTGATAGGATACACCTCATTTTATAGTTATGACTTTGGAATCATGTAACTAGTTTATCAAATGTTAAAAATTAAATCAAAAGGAAAAAGCAATCTGAAAATTGAAAACAACGTGAAAAAAATGAGTCTAACTAAATGTCAGGTTGGTGGCATAACAGAATTATTACAAGTGACTCTAACATAAGGAATTTTAGTTATGCATCCCTAGAAGTATAATAGCTTAAGATGGAAAGATATATATAAAGAGCACTTAAATTGTATTCAGCAATCTTAGTGTTAGTAGCAATATTTGCCCTGTTATTTTGAAACTATTAATAGGTGAATTATTAAGAATAGAAATAAAAAACTAAGTTTTTTCAACTTAAGAGGAAGAAAAAAGCTTAAAAACCAAAGAAATTAAATAACCCCCCTTAAATTTTTTAAATGTTTATTTATTTTTGAGAGAGAGAGAGAGAGAGAGAGACAGAGAGAGACAGAGAGCCCGATTGGGGGAGGGGCAGAGAGAGAGGCAGACACAGAATCCGAAGCAGGCAGCTTCTGTCAGCACAGAGCCTGACACAGGGCTCAGACTCACAAGTGGTGAGGTCATGACCTGAGCCAAAGCCAGATGCCCAACCAACTGAGCTACCCAGGCATCCCAGACCCCCTTAAATTTGAACTAGAAATATCAGAAAGAAATTCATTACTTATTTTTCTCTTCAAATACTATTTCCTCACTCTGTCTACAAAAAATGTCTACAGTGACCACTCAATAGCAATGAGGACCCATAGCACCCAGATTTTGTGCTTTTACCACCATTTTGTATCAAAAGGAAAGTAACTCAAAGGAATATGACATTTCAGGTCTAGAGCAGAAAAGGTACAAAATGGGCCTGCGACATTGGTCCCACTGGGAAGGGATGGGAAGGAGAGTGGAAAGGGAAGAAAAAAAGGAACGATCCAACTGAGTCTCTGATCAGGTTTCTGAGCCTTGGCACTACTGACATTTGGGACCCAATTGTTCTCCACATAGGGGCTGTCTTGTGCACTGTAGGATGTTATTTAGCGGCCTTCTTGGCCCCTACTTACTAGATACCAGTACCACACCTTTCTCCAAGTTGTGATGGTCAAAACTGTCTCCAAACTCAACCTAAGGTCCTAGAAGAGTCTAAATCACCCCTGCGTAGAAACACTACTTTAGATCTAACTATCATATTAGAGTAAATAAAGGATAAAAGGACCAAGCTAAATGAAACACAAGGAAACAATCAGCCGAATCCAGAATGGGTCGTCACTATACTACTTCTTCCCATCGACAATAGAGTTCTTCATCCAACTTGTTAGTGATCCAGGATCCAAACTGTTTCCTAAGTGACACTCCAGAAGCAATACATGAGATAAAGTTTGAGTACAAGTTGTTCATTTGGGAAATGCTGCTGATATTGGTAAGAAGCAGGGAAGGGATAGAGAGAAGAGAAGCAAGCCAGTAAACGGAACACTGGTAAGCCGCTCAGGAAACAGTGCAAAACACAGACTTGAGAATTAACTGCCAGAGAGCTGAGGAAGCTAGGGTTTTTATACACTAACTTCCTTGTATCATCGATTACGACCGTGCTGCTATATTGGTTCCTTGGCACCCCAGCCGGCTCCGTGTAAGAGCCCAACAGCTCCCCACAGCTCCAGGGACAAGCACTCAGGCACAGAGATTATAGACCCTGGCGTTTGGCAACATACTGGAGACAGAAAGGAGGACATCTGCTATCTAAAGAGATTCTGGGGCACCTGGGTGGCTCAGTCCATTAAGCTTCCCACTTCGGCTCAGTTCATGATCTCACGGTTAGTGCATTCGAGCTCTGCATCAGGCTCTGTGCTGACAGCCAGCTCAGAGCCTGAGCCTGTTTCGGATTCTATGTCTCCCTCTGTCTCTGACCCTCCCCTGTTCATACACTCTCTCTCTCTGTCTCTCTCTCTCAGAAGTAAATAAAAAATATTAAAATTTTTTTAAAAAAATAAATAAAATAAAGTGATTCTGGGGCGACTGGGTGGCTTAGTCGGTTGAGTATCCGACTTCAGCTGAGGTCATGATCTCATGGTTTGTGGGTTCAAGCCCGGCATCGGACTCTGGGCTGAACTCTTGCTCAGAGCCTAAAGCCTGGTTCAGATTCTGTTTCTCCTTCTCTCTTTGCCCGTCTCCACTCACGATCTGTCTCATGCTATCTCTCAAAAATAAATAAATGTAAAAAATTTTTTTAAATAAAAATAAAGTGTTTCTTTATAGTTAAGGAGAGGGTGGAAGGCAAACCATAAGAGACTCTTAAATACTGAGAACAAACTGAGGGTTGATGGGGGGTGGAGAAGAGGGGAAAATGGGTGATAGGGATGGAGGAGGGCACTTATTGGGATGAGCACTGGGTGTTATATGGAAACAAACTTGACAAAAAACTATAAAAAAATAAAGTGATTCTTGAGATTTGTTTTCAAATACTTAAGCAAAGAAAAAAGTGAGGGAAGATAAGCAAAATAATATAGACAAGTGTTGATCATTATTGAAGCTAGGTCAGGCACAAGAGTTCAAGCGTGTTTCTATTTATTAGTGTCTCTAGTTTTGTGTAAGTTTGAAATTTTTCATAAAACATTTAATAAAAATAATAGTACTACCTACTGTTATATTTTATTTATTATTAAAAGAACCCATTGACTTCTGAGAGTTCCATCTCTTCTTTAGTATTTGTTTTAAGTATTCAGACTTCACAGATATTCATTAGCTTATTCCCCTCACCAGTAATAAAGGATGAAAATTACATAATTCTACATAATTATGCTACACACAGGATTTGAATGTGACTATAGTAAGTACTTTTATTCTGACTCAACTTAAAGATATAACTCCTATTAAAATATTTAGGCTGGGGCACCGGGGTGGCACAGTTGGGTAAGTGTCTGACTTTGGATCAGGTTATGATCTCATGGTTCATGGGTTCAAGCCCCACGTCAGGCTCTGTCCTGACAACTCAGAGTCTGGAGCCTGCTTCAGATTCTGTGTGTGTGTCTCTCTCTTCCCCTCTCCTGCTCATGCTGTGTCCCTCTCTGTCTCAAAAATAAATAAACATTAAAAATTTTAAAATATTTAGGCTAAGAGAAATACAGATGTAGAGACTGTGGCAGAAGGGGATACTCACCACTATACTAACAAGGATGGTAGTAGCCAAACGTAGAGAGTGTGTACTCAAAAAAAAACAAACAAACCACTAAATGGAGAGAGGTACATTTATTTATGTTTATAACATAGAAGAGGAAAATAACAAAAATACTTCAGAAAGAAATTTGGAATATAAGGCATCAAAAGATCTCTATAATTCATGAACAATTTTTAATATCCATGGGTTCTCTTTGCAAGATTATGGCAAATCGGTGTCCCTCTGACTAGAAGAGCATTAAGAACCTTGTGTCTATGGCTAGGGATCCTTTCTGGGAGACATTCTGCAAGAAGTGTGAGAAATTAAAATCAGTAGTTTACTATTAAATAGAAAATTATATTTCCTTAAAATATGTTCACTTTTAATAATGAATGATGAACCCCCTGAGAAATTTAAAAGCGTAACAAAGTATTTTCACAGTGGCGTTATTTCACAAGTAAATGAATAAAAGTTAATTTAATGAACAATCCTCCATAGTTATCAGAGCCCCCGAATTATAGAAACCTGCTTTGCACATTAAAATTTTCACTACTCTTAGTGAAAAATTCAGCAGGAACTTACATAGGCATAAAAGTGTGATAGGGTGTGCTATAATATTTAAATAAAGGGGAAAGATTTTTCATTTAATTTTCTAATATTCCCAGAAACACCCTTCTGGATGTTATCTCTTAGTAGGAAAACTGATTAGGCAGTTGACAACTGTTAACAGGTTATACTTTTTATATATTTGGCATATACTCTTCAAGTCATTAATTCACTATGGAAATACTATTCTAAGAAATACTGTAGTCTTATCCTTTTATTTCCTCTCAAGGGAATATGAAACTTCGAAAACATCTTTCCAAGTAAACAATTGAGCTTCAAGGGGATATTAACAAATGAACCCTCACATCTGTTCAAACACAAAGCCAAAATTTGGGAGCTCTAAATCTGCTTGTAAGAAAAAAAGAAAGTCTCTCTCTTCACATTTGGTGAAGGTGTATCAAACACCAATGTGAAAACTGATTGAAAATTTTATGTCTTTCCTGCAATATCACAATGGCTTCTAATATCTCTGCTTCCAGACTCCTTTCTCTTCCTACCCTTTTCATTTCTTCAAATACGTCTTCATAAAGTCCTACATCATTATGTTATTTGCGGGCTCAACAGCTATCGTTGGTTTCCCAGTGCTACTAGAGTTCAAACTTCTCATTAGCTGCTAAGCTCCATCAGAATTCATCCCCAGCCAAACTTTCCTAGTGAATCATCCACTATCCCTCCTCCTTTCTGTGCATGAGGCAGCTAGAACTGCTACCATTTCGACACATGCATTGCTGCCTCCTGACTAAAAATTTAGTTCCCATTGACTCAGGTTACTGGAAGGTGCCTTCTCTAAACTTATCTCTGCCTTTGACATACCCCGTTTAAGTCATGACTCACTTAAATGCCACTTCTTTTTTTTTTTTTTTTTTTTGTTTTTTAAAAAGAAAATTTATGAAATAAAATTTTTTTTTTTACAAATAGTTTATTGTCAAATTAGTTTCTACATAACACTCAGTGCTCATCCCCAAAGTGCCCTCCTTCATGCCCATCCCCCCCTCCCCCCCACATCCATCAGTCCTCAGTTTTTGTCAGCATTCAAGAGTCTCTCATGGTTTGCCTCTCTCCCTTTCCCCCACCATTTCCGCCCTTCTTCTCCCCCTTGGTCCTCCGTCAAGTTCCTCCTAATCCTCCTATACGTGCAAACATATGGTATTTGTCCTTCTCTGCCTGACTTATTTCGCTCAGCATAACACCCTCAAGGTCCATCCATGTTGCTACACATGGCCAGATTTCATTGTTTCTCATTGCCATGGAGTATTCCATGGTAGAGATAAACCACATCTTCTTGATCCATTCGTCTGTTGATGGACACTTAGGCTCTTTCCATGTTTTAGCTATTGTGGAGAGTGCTGCTATGAACATTGGGGTACATGTGCTCCTATGCCTCAGCATTAAATGCCACTTCTAAGAAAGTAACCTGACCAACCCATCAGAATAGATTTTGCCTAGCTCTTTGGACTGCTATTAGAAACAATGTGCCTCTTCAGTATTTTCTTTACCTGAATTAGACCACGAGCTCCTTAAAGAAAGGATTGCAGACATTTTGCTTAGACCACCCAGCTGTGGGTTTGCCAAAGTTCCAATGAAGGAGGGTTATACAACAGGGGAAAAAAAATAAAAATAAAAAACTGACCCGCCCACCCTCTCTAGCTGAGCTTTTTAAAAGCAGATATCTCTGTATGATTATGCTTTGTTGAATTGTTGAGACATGTGGGTGACACTTCAGGAAACAGAGAGAATTGTAAATTAACTTACCTAACAACAGGGATAACAGGATGAGTCATGGAGGAGAGAGCTCAGAAGGGAAGCAGAAAGTCTGTAGTAATTGAGGCTGAAGAAGAAAGCAAGGAGGAAGTGGAGGAGAAGGATGCAGAGGTTAAGAGGTGAAAAGGCAAAAATACTGGCAATGAAAAGACAGCAAGCGGCAATTCTAAGGGGAGTGGAAACTTGGAGAAGGAGAAAACAATGAAAAGAGGGATTTGGGGGATTCCAAGGTGTGCAGTATAATCCCTTCCTCTTCGTTCTCCATCAAATGGGTTGACCTTGAAATTTGTGTTAACGTGACATCTTGCAAAACCTTGGCATTGGGTCAGCATTGGGTGAGAACTCAGGTGATACAAGGGACTCCATTTACAATGCGTTATAGCACTTTCAGAATCACACTGTGTCTACATCTGTGGGTCACCTGTTGGATTGGGTGCACATACTGACTGGTGAAACTAGATTTTATATATTGATTCACTCACTTCTTACTATTAATTTCATTAACCTTACAAGATTCCTGTATAAAATGAAACTCATCAGGTATCATTTAAAAAAAAAACAGTACCTTAACTACAGGAATGAATTAATATCTGCAGTCATGTTCCATCTAATATTCAGAATTCTAAGAAGCAGAATTGGGGTTGGACAAGATCTAGTTCTATTTGGACCAGCTGTGCTTTACCGCAGGAAAGGTCATTGTTTTTTGACTCCCTAAAGAATAAATAAGTGAAGAAAGTAAGCTCCTCTGTCTCAGGTAAGAATCATAACTGAGCTGAACAGAAGTTTAAGTCAGTGAGGCTTTTTTCATGACTATATTAATAAATTTATCTTCTGTCTTCTAAGAAAACCCCAAGACACTGTAAGTCCCCCACAGCCAACTCTTTTTAATACTTAACACTTTAATCTAAATTTGCAATTCTCTTTCCTCATAAGATTTCCATTTTCTCAGGGACAGTTACTTAAGAACAGGAAGGTGTGGGGTTTGGGAAATAAGCAGACGACTCTCAAAAAATCAATTATATTGAATTAATTTATGTGACCATCAATCTTTAATTAGTGAAATTTCAGTCAAAGAGGAAGGGAAGAATTTGGGTGAGAATTTCATTTCAAAGGACCTTTAAGAGTGTTGTAAATCACTTCCTAGGTACTAGTCCATCCACAGTCAAAGTGACTCTGGTTATGGCCTTGTGGGAGAGAAATTGGTAATATTCTTCATTCTCTCCCATGCCCGGCTTGCAGCAGAAACCGAATTAGCCTGGTCAGGAACTTGGCTAATGAAGAATGCTGACATTTAAAATGGCATACTTGCTTCTACACTTTCAAGATTAAAAAATCTTGAGACTGAGATAATAAATCTAACATCTCACGTAATGGAGTTGAGAATTGATATGCGCCATCACATTTCAGCAAAGGCTGGATCATTTCCATAAAGCATCTACTTTCAACACACTGCTCGTTATTGTCATGTAAGAGTAAACACTTTGAAGAAAATGGATATGAAAACGATTCCTTGAGTGGCCTACAATCAGCAGGCCCAAGGAACACACTTGAAAGAACATAAGAGAAGAGATATGAACATCACAGTTGCTTTACTGTCTCTGACTATTTCTATTAGAAAATAGAAACAGAAAATCCTTACCTCCTTTAAATAGAGAAAATGGAGAGAACAGATAAATGGGTCCCTCTGAAACTTTCAAAAAGCTTGCCCTTGGTCACTCAATTAAAGGAGATAATTTCTGGACAAAGACAAGCTGGATTCTTAAGAACTATGAATGCAGCTACGATACTGACACCAACCATTAATTAAAAATTGATCTTTGCAACTGAGCCAGTTTGCAAAATGCTGTTGCAGAGAACACATCCTTGAAGGTGCTGGCTAGTCAAAGAAGCACCTTGTCCATGACCTGGGATTCAAGGTCATCAGAACCTACTGTAACTCAGCAATACGAAGGGCCCACGCCCAGCAGCTAACAACACGGATATCCCACTGAAGACATTACTAATGGATTGATGGATTCAAACCTGTGTTTCAGAGGGATCACACTGGTGGAAGAAAAAGCACAGGATCTGACCTGGAGGAGCATGGGCCAAAGTCTCCCTAAATCAGACACTAACTGGCCACCGTTTGCTCATCTCTAATATGAGCATGTTGGTGGTCAAATGAGATGATGGGAATGAAATCCGTTTTGCAAACAGTAAAGCCTAATATGTTGTTGTCACTACTCATAATTAATGCAGGGCTCCTACAGCTATCAGGAGTTCCACAACCTGGGAATAAAATTTCATTTGTGTTATGGATGTAAACCTCAAGGACAAAAATAAAGAATCTTAAAATCTCATATTAAAGATTTTAGAAAATGAGGTAGGGCATAACCTGAAAAGTCACAGTCTGATACATTTCATCATATTAAATTAGATACGTTATCCAAAGTTAAGAATTCTAAACTTTAGGGGTGCCCAATTGGCTCAGTCGGTTAAGCATTTTGACTTTAATTCAAGTCATGATCTCACTGTTAGCGGGTTCGAGCCCCTCGTTGGGCTCTGTGCGGACAGCTCAGAGCCTGGAGCCTGCCTCCGATTCTGTGTCTTCCTCTCTCTCTGCCCCTCCCGCACTCATACTCTGTCTCTCTGTCTCTCAAAAACAAATAAAACATTAACCAAAAAAAAATTTTAAATTAATTACAGGCAGATACAGGCACGTAGATGTCTTCAGTTTTGAAAGCAATAAATGATATTGAAGGAGAGGATGAGAGCTAATATGAATACTATTGAAGGGATTAAAGAATTAAATGAGGTGGGCAGGAGAAAGTCATGCTACATCACATCCAAGGTCCCTCTCAGTTCAGATTTGATGATTCTGCAACTTGTTCCTTTTACAACTCCGTGGAAAACAAATACAGTATATTCAGCTGAAGTGTGGCAACAACTGACACGGTCCTTGTTTGCATTTTTTACTAGCGTAACTCTACAACTTAGAGATGAAATTATGCCTTGGAGCTAGAAAGAGAAAAAAATCATCCTGTCACAAACTTAAAATCAGTAAAAAATTACAGATTTTTCTCTCTCTCCGACGTGCACGCGCACACACACACGCCACATGCTAAGTGTCCTTCCGTGAGACACACACAGAGGACTTGCAGGTTTTTCTGCTGCAAAATGTCCCTCAACATCCCATTAGTAATTAAAAATAAATGATCCATTGTGCTATGAGGGAGAGCAATTATCCCCTAATCCTCCTGTTTCCTTAAACACACACACACACACACACACACACACACACAAAACAAGAAAAAAATCTTTCCACCTTGGCAGGGACAGGTATAGGAATAACACTTCTAGACCCATTTATTTCCTCTGATTATCTCCTTGATGAGGCTGGAATTACAACCCTTGGCAGAGGAGATTCAGTTCCTTCCAAGCTGCGCCTTAGAACATAGATCCGTTCTTCCCCTTTGCCACGTGGCCATCCAGCTGCCGGATGCGGTGACTTGCAGGTGTCTCGTGCTTACCTGCGACCCTGCCGGAAGCATTATTTGCAGGTGGCAGCAGAGAACCATTAGAGTCCAGATGTGGCTGGGCTGTGTTTTCTAATGTCATTTATAAGTAATGAAGCAGTTATTTTTGTTTAAATCACCATCTGTCAGCAACCTATGTTTATTTTCTGAAATTGGCTCTATGTAATGTGCTGAGGGGAAGAGAAAGGATTAATCACTTGCTTCCAAAACCCACACAAGATTTTCCCAAATGACAAGAATACAGCATATTGTATGCCAACCCAGGGTGGCATTGTTGGAGTAAGCATGTTTATTTAGGAAACAGAAACATTCACAAAACTCAAAAAAAGCAGGAAAGAAATAGACATGTGCTGTATTTGAATCCTTATTCAATATATAGTGAATTTTGATCTTTATGTAGATGCAATTTAGATTAGGAAAAGTTAAATATAGTAGCTGTTGCCTAAGCTTAGGACAAAAAGTTTATTGCAAATTTACTATAAATGGATGGATGAAACACAGCTGGCCTTAGAAACTTTGCTAAAATCTCACCACAAAATGGAATTGTTTTATTGCCTATGAAAGAATTCTGTAACAAATGCGAAAAAAAATTCTCACACTCAAAGAAAGAGAGCCAAGTCTTTTTCAAATAATTTATTATAAGAAAGAGAAGAAAACCTTAAGGAATACAAATGTCGTGCTCACCACAAAATGTAATTAAATAAAATAGGAAGCAAACGATGAAAATAAGATATAAAGACAAAATGACGTGAGTGGGGAGCTTTTATGGGATGCAGGCTCTGATGAAAAGCTTGATAAAAATGTGATAAAATATTACCCTTCAAAATGGAGTAGTAGTGTTTACACCTTTATTACATTGAATCAAAACCAGAATTAACAGTATAGAAAAGTAAAGTCTGGATAATGAAGGATGAACTTGAGAAATTTGCTCCATTTTTTTAAAGAATGAAAAAAATAATAATAGTTGGTTCCTATTTCTGCCTGGAAATGAACAAACCACAACAGAATAGAAATGAGATGAAATAAAATACACTGAATCCTGAAATTCCACCCCCATATTTAAAAAATATAAATATATTTGCTTTTGTATTAAAAAGTCTAGAACAGTAATAGTAAACTCAAAAATTTGTAAGAGTTATACAAGAAAATAGGAGTGCGTGGGCGGCTCAGTGGGTTAAGTGTCTGACTCTTGATTTCAGCTCTGGTCATGACCTCATGTTTTGTAAGATCAAGCCTCACACAAGGCTCTGTGCTGACGGTACAGAGCCTGCTTGGGATTCTCTCTCTTGGCTCTCTCTCTCTGCCCCTTCCCCATTAGTTCTTTCTCTCTCTCTCTCAAATAAATAAATGACTTCAAAAAAAGAAAGAGTTCTACAAGAATATAAGTACCCCAGGGGCACTTGGGTGGCTCAGCCAGTTAAGCGTCCAACTTCAGCTCAGGTCATGATCTCACAGTTTGTGAGTTCGAGCCCCGTGTCTGGCTCTGTGCTGACAGCTCAGAGCCTGGAGCCTGCTTCGGATTCTGTGATTTCCCTCTCTCTCTGCCCCTCCCCTTCTCATGCTCTGTCACTCTCTGCCTTTCAAAAAAATAAATAAATAAACGTAATTTTTTTTAAATTGTGGGAAAAAATAGAATATAAGTACTTGAATCGTGATAGATGAAAGACAATGAAGGCTTTGGGGACTACAGCAAACAGAAGAACACATACGTTATTCAAACACTGTCAAAAGCCAAATTTTAAAACAAATGTGTACACAAAAGAGCATGCACATTAGCTACATGGGAACTACTGTTGGCCAGTTGTTAACCCCTGGCCACAACTTAATTTCTCTTATTTTAAACCCCTTTATCTTTGTTTGTTCCCTGTATACATATGACCAAAACCAAGACAACAATTTTTCATTAGCTAAGAAATGATTATTGAAGCTTAGAAAACATAATACTGTATATGGCTATAATCCCATATACACACATATATATCTCACATATCTATTTCATCTATCTATGACCATACCTACTTCTAAAATGGTGTGAGTTAATGAATTAACATGTATATTTATATGCATGTATATAAGTATAGAAGCAGACATGTATACTTATATAATAAGGCTGCTAAAATACAGTTTGCAAACCAGAGCTATGTGACACAGAAGGGTGAAGCCCCGATTAACTGGTAACACTTGAGCACAGAATTGAGCTTCCGACAGACTTTCTTTAACTGAGCTTCAGCTTTGGAATCATACAGACAACGTCCGAAAAGATGTGTGGAAATCAATCAGATTGTACTTTATGATCTATCAGTTGTGATTTGGCTAAAAGGAAAAATATGAAAGGGATTCAAAATCTCACTCTGAACAAATCAGTTGTATGCAATCAAGTTTGGTAAAACAAACAAAAAAAAAGGTGGAGCTTAGAAACTCAAGCAAAAGAAAAACATTTACTACATGATAAGCACTAAATCAATCTTGGTTTTAAAACAAGTAAACAGACCTGCAATTTACAAAAGTCACAGAGACTATTCAAAGAGCTAAGTGACCCCAGACCTAAAGGGATAAGGGATTAGCTGATCTATTACACTCAGATCCAATGACCATGAAATTTGTAGTTAGGATTTTGGCAGGAACAGAATAGAAACTTTCTACAGCAAAATCTAGTAATCTTGATATGTAAGTCAACAAAGTTGTTAGTTAAAAGGGAAACCATTTATTTTATGTGTCTTTTTTTGAAATGTCAACCTCAGTATGCTGATACAAAACCTTAGGTCTAACTAATAACCTAGCCTGGGGTGGGGGTGGGGGAAGATAATTCATGGCTCCTTTTTAAAAAATGTTTTAACATTTATTTATTATTGAGAGACAGAGAGAGACAAAGTATGAGCATGGGAGGGGCAGAGAGAGGAGGAGACACGGAATCTGAAGCAGGCTTCAGGCTCTGATCTGTCAGGACAGAGCCTGATGCAGGGCTCAAACCCAGAAACCCTGAGATTATGACCTGAGCCAATCATGACCTGAGCCAAAGTCAGACACTTAACCAACTGAGCCACCCAGGTTTCCCAATTCATGGCTCCTTTTAATGTTCCTGGGCCTCCAGCTGAATTAACAGTTATTTCTTTTCCTTACCATGATGGTTTGGGGCAGGACCAGACCTTCTGCAACCCCATCCGAGGCTCAGTTGGGTCATGGCAAGAGCCTGAAACTTATACATACCCTCTGAAATGTATGAAATGTCATGGAGAGCCTAAGCATGTGTCCATGGTCACAATAAGAAAGCCCTCCTTCAGGAGTGCTTGGGTGGCTCCATCGGTTGAGCGTCTGACTTCCATTCAGGTCATGACCCCCCCGGTTCATGGGTTTGAGCCCCTCATCCAGCTCTGTACTGACAGCTCTGAGCCTGGAGCCTGCTTCAGATTCTGTGTCTCCCTCTCTCTCTGCTCCTCTCCCGCTTATGATCTGTCTCTCTGTCTCTCTCTCTCAAAAATAAATGAACATTAAAAAATATTCTTTTTAAAAAAGGAGAAGAAAGCCTTCCTTCAAAGCTCCAGTCAGCATTTCTTACAACATATTTTAAACCCCTACAAGGAAAATGCAAAATCTGTTAATGAAACTAACTAAAGATAAATACGATTATCTTTTTGAGTATGATGAAGTCAATATAATTATTTAAGAAGTCAAGTACACGGGGCGCCTGGGTGGCTTGGTCAGTTGAGCATTTGACTCTTGATCTCACCTCAAATCTTGATCCCAGGGTCATGAGTTCAAGCCCTGTGTTGGGCTCTACACTGGGTGTGAAGCCCACTTAAAAGAAAAGAAAAAAAAGTAAAGTAGACATGGAGATAGTGACATGCTCTGAATTTCCTTCTAGAAAAAGTGACCTTATTACAACATACATACACCTGCAGCTCAGTTGTTAGTAAAAAAAATCTGGAAGTTTGATGCCACTTGACAGCCACAGATTATATCTATTGCATTGGAGAGACCAAGATAATAGTTTATCATTTGCTAAGCAACAATTTTTTGAAGGTTAGAAAATGTAAAACAATAAAATAAATCCATATATGTCTGTAATCGCTGGACTCAAAAGGTGGAGCTTTGGTAGATGCCACTGGCTCAAATTCAGCTGAATCTTTAATTTTCAACAAGTGCTACATCCTAAGCCAGACCCAAATGCCATTGACAGACCACTGCCATCATTTCTATTGTTTTCTAGAACCAGGGTCAGCACCACAAAAACTGGAGTTAACACTGCCCAACTCAAAACGATAGCCCAATAAAACACAGTCAAAAACCTGCAGAGTTGACGTAGCCTGGCCAATAAACATCAGCACTGAGAAAACCCAAGATGGAAGACCCAAAAGGAAAGCAGTACCATAAAAGTGTGGAGTTCCGAGAACATGAGTTTTCAGCTGTGTGTCAAGAGCTGGGGCTGAGGTCTGTTGAGCCAGGAGGTTGCCAGAGCTTGTCTCTCAGGCACTGGAGATGTGGCTTCACCTGAAGCCATTCTCTCTCCACATCCATATTTCATTTTTTGGAAGATTTGTCTATTTAAAGAGGCAAAAATACATATACAAAAAGGGTTTATACAAATGCACAAGACAGAATTCTAACAACTGACAGAATGAATTAGGAATGTCCCTTCAATAAACAATGTGTATTTACCGAGAAAAGGACATGGGGACCCTTTGGGGACTGGTCATGCCCTGTTTCTTGGTCTGGGTACAGATCTCCTGAGTGTATTCATTTTGTGAAAACTGATTGTGTTGCCAAACTGATGTGTACCTTTTTGCTTTCATGTTATATTTCAATACAATTGACATTTAAAAAGCCAATGGACAGGTATCAACCTGCAGTTCACTCCTCACTGGAGTAATTTTCATAGATCAAGTGGGTTCTTATTCATTAACTTCTATTAGCACTTATGTAATATGTTTGGCAGTGTCTCCCTGTACTTCAGTGCCTCCTTATCACTAATGGTTTCAAATTAACATCTCACTAGAGCATTTGGTAAAATGGCCCCTGCCTACATCTATTTCCAATCTATAAAGGCCAGATCTACAAAGAATACTCTATCAAGGTGACTGACAGTTTGGGCTCTAGAATCAGATTACTTGTGTTGAACCTAACTCTCCAATACTAGATATGTAGGTTTGAGGAAGTTACTTAACTGTCTTTGCAGTCTTTTTAATCTGCACAATAGGAACAATTACCATGTTACTTTATAGGGTAGGGTTGTGAAAGTTAAGTTAGTTGATCCATTAAAGCTCTTAGAACAGTACTGACTCATGGTAAGTTCTAAATAAGTGCTAGCTACCATCACTACTGTTGAGTATTATTATAATTATTATCCTAAAAATTGCCTCTAAACTCTGATCATAAAACAGTATGTTAATGAAGTATATATTTGTATGATGTAAGCTATTTATTACAGAGGCCATCTAAGTATGATTTCAAAGGCTATTCTTCTCTTATATAACAGTGCAAAGGTAGGCAAGTTTGGTAGATGGTTTTATCATCCTCAAAAGATAGATTCCACATGGAGGCCCAAGTCAGCCACTCCCAACCTTTGCTATATCCCAGCAAACAAGAAATTTGTTTCTGAGTGTGAGAAACACACATCCAACTCATTTAGTAGAGCCAGGGCACTCAGTTGGTTGAGTGTCTTACTCTTGATTTTGGCTCAGGTTCATGGGACCAGGGCCCACGTTGGGCTCCACACTAAACATGGAGCTTGCTTAAGATTCTGTCTTCTACTCACATCCTATTGGTCAATACCTAGTCTCACAGCCACATTTCATTGCAAAGGAAGCTGGAAAACCTAGGCTTTAGCTGGGCAGCCACATACCAGGTAAACTGTGTTGTCATAGAAAATGTAGAGAATGGATATTGATAACCAACTAGAAGTCTGCCATAATTCTCGATACAGTGCTGTCTGTTGTGCAATCTTCAGAAGATTCAAGATAATAGATGTATCATACAAATTTATATTCTTCCCTTTCTGAGAGTCCATTAAAATGGTAGTAAAGGAATAAAACAGCCATTGATCCACAATAATAGGCTGCAATAATGCAACATGCAGATCAGGTTCTTTGGGGCCATCAATGGATATAACGTCTCAATATATTTCTGGTAGATAGCATAACTGATGGAGAAGAGGAGTAATATTAAGTTCACAAGGAGACTAAAATCAAAGAGGATGCTTGTCTGCCTGTAGTCCATTAAGGTTGAGTATTTAATCGGAAATATTTTAAATAACACCCCAAGTACCAGATACATGAATGAAGAAGCTTTCAGATGATGAATAAAGAAAGACCCATACCTTGTGTTTCAGGTATCTATTACTGTGTAACAATGCCCCCCACCACCACCCACCACCACCACCCACCACCACCACCAAAAGTCAGTGGCATAAAACCAGAGCTACTTTATTACATTCATAGTTTTATAGGTCAGGAATTCAGACAGAGCACAGAAGCAATGGCTTGATTCTGTCACACAATGTCTAGAGCCTCCACTGGGAAAACTTGAATGGCTGAAATTGACCCACACAGCTAGAGGGCACAATCATCTAAAGGCTCCTCCTTGTGCATCTGGAACTTGGATTGGGATGTCTCAGTGACTGATCTCAGCTCAGGCTACCAACAGATCATATGACTTCTCCTATGGTTTTTGCTTTTTACAATAAGGCAGGTAGGTTCCAAGAGGGAAAATTCCAAGCTGGAGTTTCTGGGGAAGTATGAGTTCCAGAGAGCCAAAGTAAAAGGGCAAGATCTTTTATAACCTAGCTTCACAAGCCTCCCTGTGTCACTTCCTGTGGATTTTATCTGTGGAAGTGGTCTGATCCTATCCAGATGGAAGAGGGAGGGACACGGACCCCATGGCTTGATAAGAAACATGTCAAAGAATTTGGTGGCCATGTTTTCAAATGAGAACCCCTACATGCATTGCTGTGAAATTTCAGAATGCCAAAAAAAAAGGAAGATCTAAATACTGCCAAAAACCAAGGTATCCTAAATGACTGTACTTTGTGAGTGCAAAGGAAAGAGGCAGTGTGACAACAGATAGTACATCAAAAACATAGGGAGCTAAAAAGACAGAGAAGGAAAATTGTGCTGTGATAGAAAATTATTTTCAACCTATTATTTGATAACTAGTCTATCATTCAAGTATGAACTATAATAAGTCACTGTCAGATGCACCCAATGGTTCAGAAAGTTATTCTCTACACACCCTTACAGATCGCCTTGAGAACGTGCCCCAACAAACCAAAGGACTGAAACAAAGAGTGGAATCCTAGGATGACAGTCGAGCATCAGAAAGAACAGTAGTTTAATTTGAGCAGAAAGATAGAAGGTAGAAAACAGGGAGTTTACTGGAAAGAAATGAAAACCAGACACTCCAATAAAAAATGAGACATTAAAAATGATTAAGATATAATAAAGGAAATGGTGCAAGAAAAAAGTAAGATTAGAATGTGCAGGACAAAGAAAAAGTTATTTAACAAAGGCAATATAATCATGGTGTGCTATCCACAAAATGTCTGTAAAAATGATAATAGATAGCAAAACAGAAGGAACATGTTGATGGAGAGTTAGCAGGGAATGGGGTGTGTAAGAGAGCTAAATTTTCAGCCATCATATAGGAAGTCAATAGATAATCTTACATCTGAAAAATAAAAAATAACAGTGCACTATATTAACTAATGATACAGCAATAGCTACTACAGAAACTACCTAAAAAATATATATAAGGTGGCTGCTTCTAGGATACAAGACTGAGAGAAGTAAGGAATTGAATTTTTGCTTTATATTAAAAGTCACCCTGTACTATTTAATTGTTTAATTTGCTTGATTGCTTAGATTAAATTTTTGAATTTTTTAAATGCTGATTATCACATTTTAATGTTAGTTAAAGATCAGAAGAAGACATAGAAAAGATTAATTATTATATTGTTTAAGATTATGAGCCTCAGAGCGCACAAATACACGCATAGATTTAAATGTTAATATGTGACAAATGTGGAATCATGAATCAGTAAGAAAAGGAGCATATTATTCAAATAATGCTGCCGAAATAACTGGTTAACATTTGAAGGGGGAAAAATACTTTACACCATAAACCATATTAAATAATAAATCAATTTGAAGATAAATAAAAAACATCAAGCTATTAAAACATTTTTAAATAAGAAGAATAACTTCTGAATGCTTTTTATATATAAAATCAATTGAAAAATCTCAAGAGAAAATTGGACTTTACTTAAAAATTTTTAACTTCTATAAATCAAATACATAACATTTGAAAGGACAAACATCCACTAACCTTCATCTTTCCAGGGAGAAGATGCAAAATGGTTTGCCCTTCCCTTCCTCAGAAGCTAATTCTAGCGAATTCTTCTTTTTTTTTTTTAATGTTTATTTATTTTTGTGAGAAACAGAGAGACAGAGAGTGAGCAGGGGAGGGGCAGAGAGAGAGGGAGACACAGAATCCAAAGCAGGCTCAAGGCCTGTCAGCACGGAGCCCGACCTCACAAAGTGTGAGATCATGACCTGAGCCTAAGTTGGACACTTAACTGACTGAGCCACCCAGGCACCCCCCATCAGAAGCTAATTCTTTAATCCCTTGGCTATGGACTTTATTTTTCCCTCCTGTTACATCTTAAGACACAATGATATCTGTAAATAAATGTTCAAAAATGAGAAAGTCAGAGTTAGGCTAACATAATGTGTTATTCTCAAAGTGTGTAAATAAGGACTCTACACCTCATTCCAGTGAGGGATTTGACAGGGGTTTCTTATCACTGCCACAGAAGATCCACTTGGGCCATGTCTCCTTCACCTGTCCACTGGCTTCTCTATAGTCACCCACTCCTCACTAGCAAGAGGATACTGTTTGAAATGTCATCACCATCATCATGAATGGCCAGACACCAGTCTTCACTATTCCACCCGTGGCCAACATCTGACTATGTTTCAGCAGGGGGAAAGGCAAGAAGTCCCAAAGAATGGGTAGTATTGAACAAAAGGGAAACTGATTAAGAGCAACTAGAGCAACGTGATGTGTTTAGTCAGAGGGTTTGTAAAGTTAAAAATTATGTTTGTGCGCACTTGGAAAAGCTCTTGGAAATGTATTAGTAGAAATACAATGTTAGCTGAGTAAATCCAGAAGAGTCTCCATCATTTAGCAAGAATCTAGGGAAAGAGACACGATGAGGAAGGTGCTGTGTATTTTCATTCTTGTGAATGAAGAAAATGTTAACTTTTGATGAAGTACAGTAAAAGCAACATTCTATATTAATCTTATTATAATAAGAAAAAAATACATGGTTCTCTTTAGCCTTGTTGACTAGCTTGTGCTACTTTGGGAAAGTGAGTAAAAAAAGAGTTGGGGACATGTTTGTGATGTAGCAAAGGGTGAGATCAGGATCTATGATGAATAAGAAGGATTGTGCTGCATTAGCAAGTTCTAGCATTTTGGAGTACTCCATGCAAATAAACAAAATCATGAATGCACATTGCCCCCTTCTCCACCTAGTATCGGCTTTGTATGGAAAAACCCAGATGAGCTTTGTAAATTGGCTTGGGCTACAAATAATTTGGTGGATTGCTGCCATAAATGTACTCTGTGGTCTTTAATGCCACCAAAGAACTGCAAGGCCCCCAAAGGGATGAGGACAGATAGAAGGGAGGGGATCTAGCCACCACTGCAATGGGTTTGAGCTCACAGTGAGTATCACGTGAATCCCTAGTGTATTGAGCTAATGCAGTCTCTGCTATCTCAATAAGAGGTCAATGTCAAGGTTTGGCTTTTCATCTGTATCCAGATCAGAGATAATTTTCTTAGTGCTACAGTATTAGTTGTTCTAATAATAATATAATAATAATCTAATTTTTTATACAGTGCTGAGCCAGACTGCTTTTAAATGGTTTATATTTTACAATTAAATAGAGTTCCACTTTACCAATTATGTGTAAAAATGAGAAAATTTCTTTCCAGTTTTAAAGCTGTGAAAAGTACTTAAATAATTCAAGTTTTTTTGATAGAAAGTTAAATAGTGCTACTTCTTTACATGGGATGCAGTTATGCTTGTAGAATAATTAAATTAGGTGAACCAAATACTAAACTCTTTGGAAATAGTTCTCGTAAGTTGAGAACATTTAATTGGCTTGGTATCAGTGGTTTCCTCTCAGCTCTTTCAAGATGCATGTGAAATATATGCTAGCCAAACTAATCAGATTGGAATGACCAAAGAAGATGTAGTGGTTTGAATAGTGGCCCCAAAATTATATGTGCAAGTTCTGACCCCCAGTACCCATAAATGTGGCCTCATTTGGAAATAGAGTTTTTGAAGATACAACTAAGTTAAGGATCCTGAGATGAGATCATCTTAGATTTAAGGGGGACCCCGACTCCAAGACAAATATCCTTGTAAGAAACAGCAAAGGAGAGGACACAGAGACACAGGAGAAGCCCAAGTGAGGTGGAAACAGAGATTGGAGATGTTTCCACAAGCTAAGGAATGACAGGAACCACCAGAAGCTAAAGAAAGACAAAGAAAAATTCTTCCCTAGGGAGCATGGCCCTGCAACACCCTTACTTTGGACTTCTGGCCTCCACAATTGTGAGAACAAATTTCTGTTGTCTTAAGCCATCCAGTGCGTAGTTATTTATTCAAGCAGCCATAAATGTCTAATACAGAAAGCGCCATGGAGTTAAAACAATACTTTAAAGGATAAGAAAATAGTCAGCAGGAAAAAGAAAAACAACTAGCAAATATGTTTAGCTATAGGCCCAAGGCATTCTAGCTTGAATGAATTGCCCTATTTGTGCAAGCAAATGGTCAACATATAATGGAAAGGTAATTGTGGTCTGGTGGGACATAGATTGCCAGCCTAAGAAATATAGACTTTGTGGAGCAAAAACAGTAGTTTACATGTCTGCTTTACTTCAAAGTTTATAAAGACCTTTCACATTGTATTTAAATTCTAAAATTAATTTAATTAATTCATTAATTCTACAGCAAAACTGTTATTTAGGCAACAAGGGTATTATATGAATTTATAGGTAGACATCGTTTCACCTCTAGATGTTGATCAACCTATTCAAGGTTATACAGCTCATGAGTAGCTCTCAAAAAACATAATTTCTTCACTTCTAGTTCAATGCCCTATCCATTACACCTTGATGATTTTAATAAATTATTAGGAACTAATAAAGTTTGATTATGAGATCACAATGGTGCAATAAGAGAATTAATTTGAATAAGAGGTTATAATTAGGGAAACGTATTAGCTAGCTATTAAAATGGCCAGGTAATAATAAAGCCTTAGGTCAAGGTGCTGTTAATGCCAATACACAAGCGCACATGAAGGAAATGTTGAGAACAAGCCAACGTACTTTAAACAGTGTGTCTCCTGCCTTCCCAAGTTTTGTCATAGTCTCTCAAATCCTTTTCTCATTTTAAATTTTATATGAACATTATTTGCATTCATCTCTACTAAAATATAGTATGTTTTTTCCGATTTATCCATTTAGCATCATCTTCCAGGCTAAAAGAAGATGTACCAGGCTAAAAGAATTTGGTACATCTTCTTTTTCCCCCCAAGGAGACTAGCACCTTCTCCCAAAAGACTCCTAACCTCATTGTTGTGTCAAGTAGGATTCAACTTATATGAAATATAACAAAAGATCTTAGGATTAAAATCGGTTGGACACACATACACAGACTCATGTATGTGTGTGGGACAGTCACCTAACCATATTGTACCTATAAGAGCAAACAGCTCTCCTTAAAGACACACACCACACATATTGAAAGAGACTAAAGGAAACCATTATGGGTCTGGCCAAGAGGGAAAGGGCAAGCTAAGACTGAACCCTGAAATTTGAAAAACCTACTTTCTTATATAACAGCTATTTAAAGTATGGAGATTGGACACATCTCGAAAATTAAAAAAAATAATGATAGCTAACATAGAAAGCCACATTCTTTTTTTCCTGAGAGAGAGTAAGAGAACACGAGCACGGGAGGGACAAAAGGAAAGACAGAATCTTAGCAGGCTTCCCACCCAGCATAAAACACTCTTCACGCACCATGCGGGGCTCAATCTCACAACTATTAGATCATGACTTCAGCCCAAATCAAGAGTGGGACACTTAACCGACTGAGCCACCCAGGAGCCCCAGAAAGCCACTAACAAAAACCGTCCAAGTCCAATCAGGTATATATATCATAATACATGGCTTTACGGGGTATGTTTAACAGGACGTTGGTCCTGGGGGGAAAGTTTTGGGGATACATTCCAAGTTATATTCCACTCTTAGAGAGTCAAAATGTGTATTACCATATTAAAAGCTCAGATAAAATCTATAGGAAAGATACCAGCTTAACTTTCAATCACCCAACATTTTTCAAATTTATTTCACTTTATATATGCTTCCCTATTACAGTACTTATTTCATGTTAGCTGGTTATTTATAATCTGCTTCCTCACTATAGTTGAATCTTCATAAGAGAGAAAGATTGTCAAAGTACTCTCATATGTTAAAAAATATTAGCTGGATGAATGAATGTTTAACTGAACAATTTGCTTTAAACTATAAAGTCATTCTAATGTCCCTTGACCTTAAATACGTAAATGACGCCTCAGAGTTACCGGAAACTCCCTGTTCAATATGTCTCTGAGTCTATCTTTTATCTCAAGGAAATATGCAATGTTGGGAGATAAAATGAGAAAATAAAGCCATCAAATAAGAAATAAAAAAAGGAAAGGAGTAGGAGGGGAATCTAATCATAATTCTAAACCATCAATTTTCCCCTTGACCTTGAAGAGGCCAGTCAGCAGCTTTGAAAAATCACTCACTTGATAGGTTCTACACAGAAATAAGTTCTCTGAAGAAAAAGAATCAGGAAACGAGTCTGAAATGCCAAAGGTTTGGGGTTGTTTTGCAATGGGTTTATTTGGCATTTGAATGTCACATCTCACTTCGAAAGGCCCAAAACTATCCATCAAAATATTACACACCTCGGTCAGCACCGTTCACTCATAAATACAGTTTGCCTTTCCAATTACCATTGCATCAGAGACATAGGCAGCCTTGAAGAACTTCACTGAGAGCCATTCATATAGAACATGGTCTAGACATGCTAATTTAGCAGTACCTGTGGAACAGCCTTAATTTTGAATCCGAGAAGAATTTGATCAACCAGCCTATCTGACCCTTCATATTACACAATGTAGAAGAAGGAACAATTTAATGATCCATCAAAATTATGCTGTACTGGCTCTTGTGCAAGTCATATGGGTACTTCTATTTTTCTTCTTAAGATTTGTGTAACTGTCTTGGTCGTTATACCCTTATCTTACATTAGAGATGTATCTTATCTTATCTTATCTTATCTTATCTTATCTTATCTTATCTTATCTTACATTGGCCACCTTGCAGGCTGGCTTCTTTGAGTGACCTAGCACTGATTTTCTCAGTGTTTTCCAAAATATCTTTCACAAAATGATAGTCCCACCAGATGCTCTGAGATAAGAGGGTTTCATTAGAAAGAAAGAAAGAGAGAGAGAGAGAGAGAAAGAAAGAGAAAGAAAGAAAGAAAAAAGATTGATAAATGACAGATAGATGATAGATAGATAGATGATAGATGAATGTCTATCTAGCATCATATGTCTCTCTAGCAGAGATTCACATCACATGGTAGCACTATTAAAAATCTGAAAGGAATGGGGAAATAAATCATGTAAAATTACTTGGATCTGAACTTCTCAAACACTTGCCCTGCAGACCTCTGTTTTTCCATTCCAAAATTAATGCAATACCGAGCAAGACTCCCACTGAATTTTACAGATAAAATACAGGATACCAGTTACATTTGACTTTCAGATAAACAACAAAATTTTAGTATAAGTATGTCCCAACCTTTGTCCCAAATGGGGCATGTCTATACTAAAAAATATATTTTAAAAAGGCTAAGGCTAGTGGTACAGAGAATTAGACACAATAGAAGATGAAGAGGGTAGGGAAGATCTCCCCAAGTGGTAAGGATAACAAGCTAGAACAGAATCTTCAGCTAGACTAGCTTGCCACTGGTCAGTTGTATGCCAGTTTAGCCTTACTGAACCATCATATGCCTCTGAGGGCTATGGAGGGTCATGTCAAACAGGACAGGGCAGACATTAGGAGGAATCGGTCAGCCTCTGTGGTTGGATAGCTGGCTAAGTCCTCTAGAGTAGAGCAGTTCCCTAAGCGAACCCTACTACACTTAGGATTGCCAAGTTTACCAAATAAAAATATATGACTCCCCGTCATTTTTGAATTTCAGAGAAACCACAGGTGTATGAGGCCCTTACAGAAGAATATAGAATCTAATAGTGGTGACATAGCATATGATACTCCTGTATCGAAAGGAGAATGTGTAAGGAGTCACAAAATTTTCATATTTATATTTTTAAAAATACTCAATTAGAAGCCACTTAGTGTGTCCAACACTGACTATATTTATTGGACAAGCAAGTCATTCCCTTTCTATTTCCTCATATTAAATAAGGGAGTTGTATGTTACTCTCAAAGTCTCTTCCAGCACTGAAGTCTTTCAGAAGATAGTTACACAATGAAAATAGGGGCGAGAATGAAGGACTGGGTAATTTACGATGATGTATTTTATGCTAACTAGAAGGAAATAGAACATGTTTCATTTATGGAACTGTCGCCTGGTCAATTCCCATTTTATTTCAAGTTAGAAATATCTCCATTATACCAGCCTTTGTAGCCATTACCTGAATTCATTCCTTTTAAACTAGCACTAATTGTTTACATCTCATTTTTTGCCTAAAAGTATTTTCCTTGGATTTAAAACACAATGTCTCCTAGGGGGCTGCCTGGGTGGCTCAGTCAATTAAGTTTCTCACTCTTGGTTTCAGCTCAGGACATGATTTCATGGTTCATGAGTTCAAGCTCCATATTGAGCTCACCTTTCAGTGCAGATCCCACTTTGGATCCTCTGTCTCCCTCCCTCTCTCCGTCCCTCTCTCTCTCAAATATAAATAAACATTTAAAAATTTAAAAATAATGTCTCATAAAAAATTAGATCCTTAAATGCTATAAGCAATCCTTGAATATATTAGATTATCACCCAAAGACATCCCTTTCCAAAAAAGGGATATTTTCCTAAAACAGATCTCCTTTGATAGATGGCTGGAAATAGAAGTCTAATTCAGATTCATTCACCACTTTCAGGGTGTGTGCTAGGAGTCAGACTTTCACATTATACTCCCCCTTCTTACAAGTGTGGTAGGAACCCCTCCCTAAGGAGAAAGAAAAAATTGAAGAAGAGAGAAGAGAAGACTTCAAGGTCACCTAGATATGAGTCCAGCTGCCTACATCCCCCATGTTCCTGTAAACTGAAACAACTTAATCAGACTGCATGTTTATGTGTATTACCATATATGGGAGACAAATAGAAAATGCATAAAAAAACCTATGCCATATGATGTGGGCCGCTCAGTTCTTTTGGGTACGAACCCAACTGAGCGGTGCCGGCAAAATCAAGTTGCTTCCTGGAAAGAAAAGTCTCGGTGTCACGACACTCTGAGCAAGAATCCTGCAACATTACCTGCGGGCTCGTCCGGGATTCGGGGATGGTGCATTGCCACCTCCCTTGCCACCAGGGTACTGGCCTCGGAGCACCGGGAGAAGCGACCTCACCTGGCGCCAGCAGACCTCTTGATCCGTAGGGGACTAGCCTATCCCGGCGAGCCGGGGCAAGGGCCCTGTGTGCGCTAACGGAACCCGAGGGCCAGGAACCAGCTTAAGGAGCACCGCCCATCTGACTGGTAAGAACCCGGGTTCGTTTTGGTGGACCTTCCCCTAAGAGGCAGAAGGGGAGCCTGATCACCTCCCAGAGTTGCACTAGTAAGTCCACAAGGGAAGAGGAACGAAGCTGCAACTCTAAGGCGCTGGATGTAGGGCGATGGGCTGGAGTCGTTGTGTGAATGTGTGTGACTGAGACGGACAACGGGAAGGTTCCGACCTGACCAAGGGCCGAAGCGAGTGTTGAGTCCTGATCCGAGGTTCTGTGGCGACCTCATATGGCTTAAGGCGGTGTCAGACTTCCTCGGGAGTCTGATCCGGGTCAGGGATTGAAACTGAACCCGTCAATGCTAAGAGGAGCCTGAAATATCTCTGAGAGGAGAGCGGCTGGAAACAGACAAAGCGGGTGTGCGTCCTTTCCAACCTGGTCCCCCTCCTTCCCTGATCTTCCCATTCTTGTGCGTGAAAGTCGTCTGTTAGGGGGAGGAAATGGGTGGAAAGCAGAGTAAACCGAATCCCCTAGAGTGTATGTTGAGGAATTTCAAAAAGGGATATTCAGGAAATTATGGTGTAAAATTAACTCCTGAAAAGCTCCGGACATTCTGTGAAATTGACTGGCCATCTTTTGGGGTGGGCTGGCCCTCTGAGGGCTCACTTGATAAGGAACAAGATGGCCGAGAGTTCAGAGTCATTACAGGAGACACAGGCCACCCTGACCAATTTCCTTATATTGACTGTTGGCAAGACCTGGTCCTGTCCCGGCGTCCTTGGCTAAAAGTCTGTACTGAAGAGAGCTGTAAAGTAATCCTGGCTCGCCTCATGGCTGCCTCCAAATACTGGCCAGAGGTTAAAAAGCCCATACAGTCAGGAGAACCTGAAGAAACCCCGCCAACCAGCGGATGAATGGATGATTAATGTGGCTTTCATAGGCCAGGCCCAGGGAGATATTCGGCACAAGCTGCAAAAACTAGAAGGTTTCACTGGCATGAATATCAGTCAGTTGCTAGAAGTAGCAACCCAGGTGTTCATTAACCGTGACCAGGCAGCACGGAAGGAAGAACGCTGAAAGATGCAAAAACAGGCCGATTTATTAGCTGCCGCTTTGGCGGAGCAATCAAGACACCCCCGGAAGAAAGCCCCGCAGGGAAAGGGCCAAATCCAGAAAGGAGAGCAGCGGGAAGAGAGGTCTAACCCTAGATCGAAACTAGGCAGGAATCAGTGTGCTTTGTGCCGTCAGGAGGGCCACTGGAAAGGTGAGTGCCCCCAGCGACCAGATGATTCTCAGCAAGGTCCTAAGCAGAAAAAAAAGGGGCCGTATGGTCCAGGGCCCCACAACCTCATGGGGCCCCCAAGAATGATTTTGTGGGACTAGCCGCCATGGACGACTATGAGGAGGACTAGGACAGACCGGGCTCTATTTTGCTAGGCCCCTGGGAGCCCATGGTCAGAATGAAGGTGGGGGCCGACCCATTGACTTTATGGTAGATACTGGAGCACAACACTGAGCAGTGACCCAACCCATGGGCCCCCTCTCACGGAGACAAGCCACCATTGTGGGGGCCACAGGCGATCAGATACGTCTTCCCTTCCTGTTACCTCGACGATGCAGTTTAGGTGGCCAAGAAGTCATCCATGAATTTCTGTACCTCTCTGACTGCCCCGTGGCTCTAATGGGCCGTGACCTACTAGGAAAACTACAGGCCCAGATCACTTCCAACTCCCAGGGACGGGCTGCTCTGACCCTCCGAAAACCAGAGGCAAAAATTATGACTCTCACCATTTCCCAGGGGGAGAAATGGCGTCTCTATAGCCTCAAGGAAAAACTGCAATTGGCACCTGAGCTTCCTTTTAAGGTCCCAGGGGTGTGGGCTGAAGATAACCCACCAGGACTGGCGCGAAACATACCCCCTGTGGTTGTTGCACTAAAGCCTAGGGCAGAGCCCACCCGCCAGAGACAGGACTTCATCCCTCGCAAGGCACAGGTCGGGATCCAAAAGCACCT